>NW_028255375.1:0-56506 GCF_964263255.1 Lissotriton vulgaris
AGCTGCTGATTCCGGTACTATGGACACATTGCTTTATTATCAGCTTCGGGCGGTCTTCAAGAAGCTCCATCCCTCTTTCCCCCAGCCTCCCCCCTCGATGGCTATTCTCAATCTCCTCTAATCATCTCCTGTTCCACAGAAATTGGTGACCAAAATGTATGCTTCCATGCTGCGGCTTCTTTTATCTCTACTGAAAGGGTGCGCGTGGCGGTGACCTAGGCATCGTGATATCCCAGGCCGACTGGCTGTATTGCTGTACCCAGATTAAACGCCTCTCCCCTAATTATCTTCTGCGCCTTATCCATTTTAAATATCTCCACAGGCTCTACCGGACCTCTGCAAAATTGCACAAAATGGGACTCATTACCAGTGATAGATCCCTCCGATGCTCTGCACCTGCAGCCGACTTTTCACATCTTGCCTGGATATGCCCCAAGGCCTCCGCTTATTGGCGTGAGGTATGCGCTGGTATTTCTGAAATCACTTCTTTTTCACTTCAACCCCGATCCTCTGCTTTGCCTCCTAGGCTTTGTCAAATTCTGCCCAGATGCTTCCCGCAGACTGATTGCTATGCTGCTCGTTCTTGCGCTGCGAAGGGTTTCCATGTGCTGGGGTCGCCGTCCCGCCGCAGGATGGCCCTTTGGTTGGAGGATGCTTTCTGTTGCCAGACTCTTCAGTCCGAATTCTGGGACTTAATGCCAGCCAGGTCCCGCCCACTTGATATCTGGGGTCTGCTTCTTTCCTATCTCCTTAGTCACACTTCCCAGCACCCGGCGACCTCTCCCGTGCTCCCTGCCAGCGTCACGCCCACGGTAGCTGCCAGTGAGGGTCAATGAGTCTCCTCCTCTCTGTTCCCCCCTACCCAAGCTCTTCTCCCTTCCACGTGTGGTGCCACTCCTGATTATTCCTTTGCTATGCTGTTGGTGTCTTCCCAACCTATTTCATTGTCACTATTAATTGTGGTGCATGTAAGTGGCAGCCTTTGATCTTGTATACTGTATCGCAATGCATATTATTTTGTCATGGTGCAATTCTGTGCTCTTGTTGTGTCTAAATCCTCAATAAATGTTTTTTAAAATAATAAAAAAACAAAAACATTATACTGCAAAAGATTAGAAAAAAAAAATCCTCCCCTGATTCTATGCTATGTTGAAGACATTGCATTGAGCAATTCAATGAAATTCAAATCATCTTTATTCGGCTAAAAACCCTGCCATAAAAGAACACATAAAAAATAGTAAAACACATAAAACCCACATAAAACCAAAAAAAAGATTATTAAAATACCCATATGTTCACAGTTATGGTTATCTTGTGCAAACTAAAAATAACAGCTCTTGCTTCCTCTGTGACTCCAGTTTCCGCTCATGCATGTGTATTACTTGCCACTCTTGCTTGTGTATTGCTTGCCGCCCCAGGCCTGCTGGCTTTCAGGGGTGGCTACTCTGTCTTCACAAGGGTCCGGCGAACTATGACTCCGCCGCTGGACCTGGAAAAGACATGACAGTTGTTTGTATTTTTATTTATTTTTTTGTATACAGCGCAAACTCAATCCGTAGGTATTGGAGCCGTTTACATGCACACCACATATATTATATAAGGATACATTAATGTTTGGCAGGCACGCGGAAATTAAGTTATTCATAACAGGCAGAGTCAAAGCTGCTCTCTTTACCTCTGTGACTCCGGTTGACGCTTCCGCCTTGTGTATTGCTTGTTTTCCTAATTATCTGGCATCTGCAAAAAGTGTGCTCTGCTATGTTTCCGTTTAAAGGCTACACAAAAGGGTCTAAACTGATTGAACCATAACCTGGGTGTCTAATATAATACTGGAAGAAGGGCTCAGTGAGACTTACACTTGTAAGGGGCAGCGGTTACAGTCCTGGCAAGTTTGGATCACCCTTCCTTCTTCTGAGGTGGATCAATTGAATACCATTGATTGGGTAGTAGTTAGATCTGTTAACAGTGCAAAGAAATGGAGCAAGTTCGGTATGAAGTGCTACTTGAAAAAGATAACGTTTTTCTAATGCCCCAGATGATTGTGTCTTTATGTTATATACTGATGGCCACCTAAAAATCCTATTGTAACAAAAATGTTCTTTGCACTTATTAGAATCTTGCAGTGTGTACATCAGGGGGGTCATGTGTCTTTGGAAAGCTTGCACCTTTTGTGACAGTTGTATTGTAGTTGCTTGATAATTTAACATTCTAGTATTGGGGGCTCGGAAGTTAAACCTCCTTTCTGGGTGTTGGCCCTTGCCAGCAGTCATCACCTCCTGCCAAAGACCTGCTTTTTAAAATGTATATGGCTTGTACACCTCCTTCCTTTACCCCCTTCACTGTCGCCCCCTCTCCCTTTCATTTTCACCCTTCCTGCCTCTCTTCCCCCTTTCACTCATTGTCCCCCATTTCTCTCGCTGCCCCCTACTTCTGTCTCTCTCCCTGTCCCCCCTTTCTTTCTCTCCCTGTCCCCTCCTTTCTCTCTATCCCATTTTCCGATGACCTATGGCCTTGGCTGCAGGTGGGTTGACACACTCCTGTCAGAGAAGTGTCTCAATCCTGATCTGGATTAGGTGACACGTGCACCTGCTGGGTCCATGGTCAGTGTTTGTCTGTTACACTAGGTGACACGTGCACCTGCTGGGTCCATGGTCAGTGTTTGTCTGTTACACAGAAAAACTCGTCTCTGCTAGACTGTAGTTTGAGATTATTTATAGTTATTGTGTTTTCTTACTTTACCAAATGAATTATGGTGCTACCGGGAATCGTATGCCAGAGCCTCCCGGGAAACCTAAAGGTAAAACTGAAAAAAACATTTTGGTGAAAAATCACATGATGTGGCAGAAATCACTTTATCTCTTAGTGGTGTTCAATGTAGGTTAATTTACAAACCCCAGCCATCACATAAGGTTTCTGAAATGCCTCAGACTGGCAGATTTTCTTGATGCCCATGAGCAGCAGTAAAGAGCATGTTCACCGCTGAAGTGGGTGACCACTTCACCATTCATCCCTTTGTGCCTGCAAACAGACCTGACCACTTCACCAGCTGAACATCATTTGTACAAGCGTGGTTGACAGTTGACACCCCAGACTACTGATTATTTTTATTGCCTATGATGTCTACAATCACTTCAAGTACATGTGTTCTGATCGGTAGTCCCTGTCACCTGCTATACATTTCATCATACTTTTTAAGATCCTTTTTTAGTATTTTTATTCATCCATTCACACCCCTGTACGTTAAAATAGCCATAGCTTTACTGTAGAGATGCTATACAAGCTTATAATATGGTATAGTGTGCACTTAAAAAAAATAATCACTCCACTGCCAACAAAAAAACAGAAATAAAAAACATTGCCATTTACAATGCCAGTAGCTCCAACTTCAACAAATGCAAGACCTATTACATTGCAATGACCTGTTTCACGTTGAGAGCTATAGCAAGGGGGGACACATTTGAGTTAGATTGCAAACATAGCTTAATCTCACCTCATTGTGGCAAATGAGAAAGGTAGTGGTTTCATAGCTACAAAACACATCACAATGGAATGTTCTTGCACACTTACTAGCTCAGCTGTAAAATAAATGTAAGACAAAATTCTTAAGCATGATTGATTAGCTCTCAAGTGACTGTTAAAAAAGTCTGCACAATACTGTGCCCTGTTCGTAAACATTGGCATGCTGATAGAGCTCCTAAATGTTCTCAATTAATTGCATGGATAGTTTATCCAAGTTCAAGTTCAAGTTCTGCATTTATATAGCGCACTACTCACCCAGAGGGTCTCAAGGCGCTTGGGGGAAGGAGGGTGCTCACTCATCGAATATCCTGGTTTTTAATTGTTTTCTGATTGAGAGGTGGTTCTGGGTAAGGCGGAGGTAGGCAGGGAGAGAATTCCAGGTTTTGGCCGCTAAGTAGGAAAAGGATCTTCCACCCATGGTGGATCTATGGATACGTGGGATTACGGCGAGGGCTTGATTGGTCGATCGAAGTTGGCGGGTGGGGGTGTAAAAGGACAGGCGCATGTTGAGGCATTCGGGTCCAAGGTCGTAGAGTGCCTTGTGTGCGTGGGTGAGGAGACGGAACGTTATTCTCTTGTTGACGGGGAGCCAGTGGAGGTCTTTCAGTTGACCGGAAATGTGAGCTTGGCGGGGGACGTCTAGAATGAGTCTAGCTGACGCGTTTTGGATGCGTTGGAGTTTTCTCTGTAGCTTTGCTGTTGTTCCGGCGTACAGGGTGTTACCATAGTCCAGACGGCTTGTGACCAGAGCGTGAGTGACCGTCTTTCTCGTTTCGGTGGGGATCCAACAGAAGATTTTTTTAAGCATACGTAGGATGTTGAAACATGATGAAGAGACGGCGTTGACTTGTCTGGTCATTGAGAGGGAGGCGTCCAGGATGAAGCCCAGGTTTCGTGCGTGGTCTGTGGGGGTGGGTGCATTTCCCAGGGCCGGTGGCCACCATGAGTCATCCCAAGCGGAGGGTGAAGATCCTAGGATGAGGACTTCAGTTTTGTCCGAGTTCAGTTTAAGGCGGCTGTTCTTCATCCATTCGGCTACTTCCTTCATTCCTTCGTGTAGGTTGGTTTTGGCGGTGTTTGGGTCTTTGATGAGGGAGAGGATCAGTTGGGTATCGTCTGCGTAGGAGATGATGTTGAGGTTGTGTTGTCGTGCGATGGAAGCGAGGGGGCTCATGTAAACGTTGAAGAGGGTGGGGCTGAGTGAGGAACCTTGAGGTATGCCGCAGATGACTTCGGTGGCTTCTGATCTGAAGGGGGGTAGGCAGACTCTTTGAGTTCTTCCGGCGAGGAACAAGGAAATCCAGTCCAGTGCTTTTCCTTGAATTCCAACATTGCTGAGGCGTTGTATAAGGGTGTTGTGACAGACTGTGTCGAAGGCTGCGGAGAGGTCAAGTAGGATGAGGGCAGCTGTTTCTCCGTTGTCCAGTAGTGTTCGAATGTCATCGGTTGCTGCGATGAGTGCGGTTTCGGTGCTGTTTTTGGCTCGGAACCCAGATTGTGATGGGTCGAGGGATTTGTTGGATTCGAGGAAGGCGGCAAGTTGATTGTTGACGGCTTCCTCCATGACTTTGGCGGGGAAAGGAAGGAGTGAGATGGGGCGGTAGTTCTTAAGGTCAGTGGGGTCTGCTGTGGGTTTTTTCAGGAGGGCGCTGAGTTCGGCATGTTTCCAGCTTTCCGGGAAGGTAGCGGAGTTGAGGGAGCAGTTGATGACGTCTCGGAGATGGGGTGCGATAATGGAGTCGGCTTTGTTGAAAATGTGGTGGGGACATGGGTCGGTAGGTGATCCAGAATGGATGGAGTTCATCAAGCGGATAGTGTCTTCAGTGGTAACTGGGGTCCAGGCGCAAAGGATGTTGGGGGGGAGTTTATCTTCGGGTGTGAGTGGGGCGGGCTGATTTCCGGGCTTGTTTTCGAAGCTGTTGTGTATGTCTGCGATTTTGTTGTGAAAGAAAGAGGCTAGGGAGTTGCAGAGGTCTTGGGAGGGAGTGATGTCGTTGGTGCCGGCGGTGGGGTTGGTGAATTCTTTGACGATGTTGAATAATTCTTTGCTGTTGTGGGAGTTGTTGTCAAGTCAGACCTTGAAAGCTGCTTTTTTGGTGGAGCGGATCAGTTGGTGGTGTTTTTGCGGATGGTGTTCTTGAACGTGGTTAGGTTTTCAGTGGTTGGGGTTTTTCTCCAGGATTTCTCGAGTGTGCGGCAGGACTTCTTGGATTGCTTAAGTTTATCGTTGAACCAAGGGGCTTTCTTGCTTCCTTGTTTGATTTGGTGTTTTTTCAAGGGTGCTAGTTCGTCAGCGCTGTGAGTGATCCATTGTGTGAGGTAGGTGGCTGAGACGTTTGGGTCCGATGATTTTGAGGGGGTGTTATGGAGAAGCGATGTGAAGAGCTGGTCCATGGTAATTTTGTTCCATTTTCTGCGGGGAATTGGTTTTAGGTTGTTGTGGGTTGTGGTTTTCTTGTAGTTGAAGTGGACGCAGCTGTGGTCTGTCCAGTGTAGCGCTGAAGTGTGAGAGAAGGAGATGTATTTGCTGGAGGTGAATATTGGGTCGAGTGTGTGTACGGCACAATGCGTAGGGGTGTCAACAAGTTGTTTAAGTCCGAGATTGGCGAGGTTGTCTAAAAGGGTGGTGGTGTTGCTGTTGTTGGTCTTTTCCAAGTGGAAGTTAAGGTCTCCTAGTTGAATGTAGTTCTCGGAGGGGAGGGCGTGTGGGCTGATGAAGTCAGTGATATCTTCACAGAATTGTGTGCGGGGTCCTGGTGGCCTGTAGATGAGGGTGCCTCTGAGAGTTGTCTTGGGGTCGGTGTGGATCTGGAAGTGAAGGTGTTCGGCATTTGCGAGGGCGTCGTCGGAGCAGGTCGTGATGCGGATGGTGTTCTTATGGACGATGCCGATGCCTCCTCCTGTTTGGTTGCTGCGGTCCTTACGTATAATCTTGTATCCGTCAGGGATGTCTGTTGCGATGTCAGGCGCTGATGAGATGTTCATCCAGGTTTCTGTGAGAAAGGCGACGTCCGGCAATGTAGTGTCGAGTAAGTTCCAGAGAGCAATGGCGTGGCTGTGAACCGGGCGGGTGTTGAGTAGGATGCACTTCAGGTGGTTAGTGTCGGAGCTTTGTTTGGCGTTAGTGGGGTTGGTGTGGGTCTTGGTGCAGTCAAACTTGCAGGAGTGGCAGGCGAAGGGACCATGTGTGTGTCCAGGAGCGGCTTGGTAGCAGTTTTGGAGGCGGCCGGGGTTGAGTGCAGAGAGGGTGATGGCATTGTACCTAATGTGCGAGGGGTGGGTGTTACGGGGACCAGGGGGACCGGCACTGGGCGCGGTCCAGGCGTGGACGGGCGTAGACAGGCTTACCTTTGGCGCACCTTCGGCGTGACCGCTGCGCGTGGACGCTGCGCGTAGGTCCATCTGTCCTAAATGGAGAGTGGAGGGGGGCGGAGCGTGGGAGGGTCAGCTGGGAGGCGGGAGCGAGGTGGAGGGACGGTCTGGAACGGCACAACAAACAAAATGGCAGTAACAATAACAAATACTGCGAAGCAGGGTGAGATTGGGCACAAAGTAAAGGAACTGTTTCAGCAATGGAGCGCTTTGGGTGATTTTAATGTCAAGGCAGCAGTGGTATAGCGCTACGCACTCAGCAGCAGGCGCGCAATATTACACACAGAAAAATCGATTTACAATACAAAGTAATGCCCAGCAGTAGAGCGAGTGATTAGCAGTGGCGAGCGATTGAAAGCGCAACACAAAAGGATTGCAAAAACAATTATGAGGCACAAAGCGCAATCAGCACGATACCAGGAGGAGAGGAGGTGAGGGGAGCGACCGAGTCTGGTTTTTTCTTTCCATTGGAGTACTTGTAATCCAGTTTGTACTAATATGAATGGAAGACTACCAGAATACAAAGGGAAACACAGTGGCATAGCAAGGAGGGTCGGCGGACGGCGCTCTTACCTGCATCTGTTGCAGGGCGGCAAATGCAGGGATTGCCAACATCTCCCCCACGCTCTTACCGGGCGGCAAACGCAGGGACTACCATGGACGGCAAAAGGACTAGGTACGCCACTGATCATTTTTTTTATTTTGCAAAAACACTCAATAGGCAGTAAAACTGAAAAGCTTAAAAGTAATAAAAAGTAAAAGAGCTGCCACCTACGGCCTCATACAATCAAATGAATTCATAAAAAATACATACATATATAGAGACATGGATGAGATTTCGGTTAGCCCTCTCCATCTACTGGTCTGTGCACCTGTAATTCAGATTTTACTTCCACCCACCACCACAGGCATAGCTTCAGGGGGGTGTTCTGTAGTAAATAGTTGGGTACAGATGCTTTAGTCAGGGAAGCCTTGTCTGATTGTTTGACCGGTGGGGACAGACCACACGCCTCAGAAGAGATCGCAGCAGCCGCTGCGAAATGTCGCTCTACGCCCGAGCCTGGAGGCGCTTTAAATTGCTGGTTGTTCTACCACAGTGTGGGACACGCCCAGTCGAAGAGTGGGCCCATCTGCACCTGTCAGCAGCTGGAAGAGGCTGGGCTGGGCCAATTCTCTTCAACTTGAGGAAAAAACACTCCACTTCTCTATACAGGAGAGGCTGGTAGGAGAGTAAACAATCAAAGTTCTCCCCTGCTCTATCTAAAATGGGGAAAATGAAATCCGTGGCACTTAAGTCACCTATCAAGACGACCATTGACTCGTTTTTAGTGAAAAGTTAACAAAAGAATGCCAATACTGTGTACTTTTTTTCAAAAACAGCTTTGATTTTCTGCGAGACATAAGAGTTAAACAATATGCATCATTGAATTTTTTATTTCTGAATAAATCGCAATTATTTATAGTTGATTTTGCTTCATTATTTTGGTTGTTTTTTCACCAATTTTTTGTCCCAGAATAATTTCATAACATTTTCAGATACGTCCTTTTCAGGCAGTGGAAGTGAGGGTAATAACTCAGAACCCCGTAGAAACAATAATAGGAGAGGCAATTTTCAACAACCCCAACAAGGGTCTTTTTAGGAAGAGGCCAGACAAAAGTATGAGGCAAAATAAGATACAACCAACAGCCATGGGAGATGTCAACAAGACGACAACATTACAAGAACTAACAGTGTCGCCAATTTTTAATTTGTCAAACAAGGTATTAACCAAAGAGGAAGAGAGTGGTCTACAGAAAGGTCTGTCATTCGTACCAACTAGAATAACAGATTTTGTTCAATTGAAAACCGAAGCAATAGAATTCTGTCGTAAAATCAGGCTGAAAACGTTTTTCTCTGACAATACATTCCAACCAATGGCGGAAACAACTGGATTAAAAAACAAATCGGTGTTCTGTCCTCCGACCAACAAAATACCAAAGGAAGTGATCACTTTTGAGAGAATGATTCTATCTGCTATAACAGATATGGAAACAAAGAGGAAATGGGTCAAACATAACATTACAAAATTAGAATCAGACGCCTTAAGTAGCCTCAAAAAGGATACATCGGTGATTATCAAACAGGCCGACAAGGGCGGTTAAATTGTAGTTTGGGATCGAACATTTTCCACTTAAGAGGTCAAAAGGTAATTGGATGATCCAACCTGTTATCGCAAAATCAATAAAGATCCAACATTGGAATTGAAAAGTGAACTCCATGCAATAATAGATGAAGGTTTCCACCAAGGGTTTCTTGGAAAAAAGGAAATGGAATACTTAAAAATAAAAAATCCACGTATTCCACTATTTTATGTATTACCCAAAATACATAAAAGTGAAACCACACCTCCCGGACGTCCAATCGTGACCGGATGCGAATCAGTAATGGAACCCATTGCCAAATTTGTTGATTTCTTTCTGAAACCCTTTGTATTAGATGTCAAATCATACATACGTGACACAACTGATTTTATCAATAAATTGACTCTGATTCAATTTGATGAAATGAATCACTGGATGGTAACCATGGACATCACGTCCTTATACAAGCAGATTCCTCAGGATGAAGGCTTGTATGTTTTGGAATCAATCTTTGAAAAAAGAGAAAAACCACACAAAGTTCCGACATAATTTATATTGAAACTTGCTGAATTCGCACTCAAGAAAAACTATTTTAACTTCGATGGCGACTTTTATTTTCAAACTGGCGGAGTCGCCATGGGATGTCCTTTCGCACCTGGGCTAGCGGTTTTATTCATGTCCTGTTATGAAGAAACTTTTGTATACAAAAACAATCCTTATGACCAATGGATAAAGAACTGGAGTGGTAATATAGACAACATTTTCTTTGTTTGGACAGGAACAGAAGAAGATTTAGTGAAATTCCACGAATGGCTCAATAACAGGGTTCAAGCAATCAAATTCAGTCTAAGTCATTCACAACAAAAGATGCCATTCTTAGACATGGAGGTTTATCCTTCAGAAGGTGGACTCGTAACCACCCTGTTTAAAAAATCAACAGACCGTAACAAGGCTTTGCACTTTACAAGTAACCACCCACGCAGCCTTAAAGAAAATCTACCATACGGCCAGTATTTAGGAATTTGTCGAAATTGCAAATATAAGGACGAATATTTTTATCATGCAGGGAAATTAACAGACAAACTATTGCAACGTGAATACCCAAAAAAACTCTTGAAAAGATCCATGAAAAGAGCGTGGTGGACGCCACGCGAGTACCTCCTAGAAAAATCACCTAAGAAAATATTGGACAGAATGGTTTTTGTATCTACATCTTGCCCTAATTCAAATATGCTAAAAAAGGTTGTAAAAAAGAATTGGCATATAAATCAAGAATTTGAATGAATCGTTAATCAATGAACCATTATTTGCCTTCAAAAAGAATTGCAGTATAGCTGACCAGTATCCGTGGTCCGTGCTGCAATGCCACAGATAGAAACAACCAATATACGTACCATGATGGGTTTGACACCGATCCAAGAACATCATAAATGCGGAACATGTACTTGTTGCAATACAACTATTGAAAGGACAATGTTTAAACACAATAACATCGTGTGGAAACATTTACTAACTGCAAATCTCGGTTTGTGATTTATGGTATCAAATGCCCATGTAGCCTACTATATATTGGTAAGACAAACCAAGAAGTGAGGCAAAAGATTCAGCAACATAAATCTAGGATCAAGAAAAATGTAGAAACAGCTCCCTTGGTCAACCATTGGCGCTTGAACAACCACCAAGACACTGGCTTGACATGGACAGTCCTGTCTAAAGTGGAGCAAGACATAAGAGGAGGAGATCTGGAGTTAAAATTAACCAAGAGGGAGGCAATGCTAATCGTGAGGTTTAATACAGCAACACATGGATTGAACAAATTATCAGAAATCTACTGTAGGAGATTAGGGTCTGCTATCCTATGGTCACCCCAAATTTTTGCTTTTTGCTTCACTGGTTTATGACTTAATGTGGCTGTGGGCCTGCTAATCAGACCCACAGCCTGCTGTTCTCTCTCTGAATTAATGCCAATGCACTCTAGGTGCATTACGAATTGGATCTGGTTCACCTTATAGGCCCCTGTAACAGTGTACCCCAGGTACCCAGGGCATAGGTGTATCCAAGGCCTACCAGGGGCTGCAGCATGTATTATGCCACCCCTGGCCTGGCCTCCAAATTTGACACAACTGGCTGATCAATCAGTTGGGGTAAGTTGGTGTAATCACCTTCTACTTAGGTATAGTATATCTATATCTAACATATCTGGACACATGTTAACCTATAAGCCACTCCTATGGAAGGCCTCGACAATCCTGGAGGCAGTGTGCTTGTTTTCATGTGAGATGGTGCTCTGGCACAAGCTGAGCCTGTCGGCAGCTGTCGGGAAGAACTCCCTTAGCTGTTCCGGGATATTGCCGTACCATACACTCTTAAGTGCATTATAATCCTCGCGGTTACTTGCTAACTTTGGTTTGGCTTTATCAAAACATGTCAAGGAGTCATACGAATTGGAATACTACCCCCTCGCCAATTCTGGCGACGGGGGTAGCATTCCACCCTTCTAGAGGGACACGACATGTACCTAACCTGAACCCCGGTTAAAGTTAACTCGAGCCTCAGCATCACAAAATGGATGCTGCCACCACAGACACAAGTCTGACCTCCTGCTGCTGGGAGTCCTTCCAGCGAGGGAGGCATGGGCAAAGGGTTTCCTGCCTTGGGGGGTGCGAGCACCACCCCAGACAGGATTTTGTGTTTTGGGTAGGACAGGGCTGAATAGAATGAGACATGCCTGGGGCACACAAGGTGTCCCTGTGCATAAGTCAGTCCAAACCGATGCTGGGGCTTTCCAGCCCCAGTCCTGGCGCGGAGCTGGACAAAGGAAAGAGGGTGTAACCACCCCCCTTCCTGGTCCCACCCAGAGGAGGGACTTAGCAGGTGATCCGGCCCCTGGATTTGGAATAAGAGTAGGAGCTGTGTCCCAAGACTTCAGATCATCCTGAACTTGACTTGAAACTAAGAAAAAAACTGGACTTCCACATTCTGCTGCACAGAAGACTGAAGAGCATCTCCCTTGTGGCCAAGGAGTGACCACACTGTGAATACAGGCACCATTCAGCAACTCAACATCTGCTTTGCCACCGCCTCCCGCCGGAGCCCGAGCCCAGAGCCCAACAAGACCTAGATTCCCAGATATCTCAGAGCCCGATCCACAGTCCCTGAAAAGGAGAGACCCGTGGAGGCACCGAGAGACGTGGGACAGGCCATTTTGGAAGATTCATGAGAAGCTGACTGCGCAGCACCCAAGTCACCCTCAACACTGTGCTTTGGGGTTTGGAAAGCCCCACTACCGAGCAGCATCTGCACCGAAGATCAGCCCCCCAGCATCTCCACGATCTGCATGGGGCCCTTTTGCATTTTGCCACTCGACACGTCATCCCGGTTACTGGCCCGTTGGCTAGTGGCCATCTTGGCGCCGAAATCTGAAATCAACACTGCTGGTCTGGTTGCTGCAGACTGGCCCTCGCTCCTGTAGAAAGGAGCGGCCACTCAGACCTTGCTGGTCCGAGTGGGAAGCTTGCATCGTTTCCTGCGTGGCTTGCATTAGCCAAGGCCTGTTTGCTCTGATCAAGAAGCCGACACCGTCATCAGCTAGAGCCTTTGTGGGACAGCTCGTGATTGACGCCTGGACATCCTCGACCTCTTCGTGTCCATGTGGCTGCAGAGACAATCTTCACTTTTTTGCCTGGTTGCACCCGACATGGCCTGGTTTCCTCCTGGTTCCACGGTAGTCACTGGCTAGTGGCTTTGAACATTGTCCCCTCTGCTTTCAGGTCTTCATCTCTTCAGATCCACCCTTGGATCCAACGGAACTCTCCTCGACGACCCGCCTGCAGCATCTTCATCTACAGGCTCCATAGACCAGCGCGACGAAACCCGACACACTTTGAGACATATGCACCTGCTTCCTGTGGGTGAGGTAACTCTGGCACTCCGGTGCTCCTGTGTAGCAATACACCTCTAGTGTCTATGTTCCAAGTTGCTAGGTTCTAGGTCATCCGGAAGGTTCCCTTTTCAGTAACTTTGTACTTTTTACACACCATTGACTTTGCATTGGTGCATGCGTGTGCTTTAAGCGCTGCACCCTTTTCGATTAGTAATACTTATACCACTATTTTAGTATATGGTTTAGGTAGCCCCTAGGGCCTATCCATACTGTGCAACTTTTGTATATTTAAACAGTGTTTTGTCTTAACGCGTTTGCTTCTGTGCTCATAAAGAGTATTGGGGATACATGTAGTAAATCAATATATATATATTTTCAATATATATCTGTGTGGTGTCCTTTCATTTGGTATTCAAGGGGATTGTATATGGTAAAACAGCTTGCTTCACATGCCTTTACAGAGTTTAGCCTAAGACTGCTTTGTCCACGCTACCTCTAGGATAGCTGGTCTATAAGGTTGACTTACAACCAATCATCATAAGGGTTGCTTGGCATGGTACAAGGTGATCACTAGAACTAGTGATCATCATATACCAGACCAACTTCTCACATCTACAAACTGAACTGACATGAGTATCGAAGAGCTTCCTTAGCCTGGAAACAACAGCTGCAAGAAAGAAGCAGACCACCGACGGGACCCTATTGATAACATCTTCATCACGGTTTAATACAGATATGCTTGATAAGGCAGAACTTCATTACACCAGAGAACGATTCGGACAAACATAAAATAGGAGGGTGATACAACAACTTCACCCCTAGGGGCAGGAATAATTGAATTTAAGTATTATAGATCGAGCGTACAACCTTGGGCAAAGAATAGAACATGTATAATAAATACAAATAACTTCACACTTCGAAGGCAGGCAACTTATTAACATCAACTACACGGTGGGTTCACACACTGAACTACATTTCCCCGGCAGCTTTGCGAAATATGCTTAGAATTCTACCTCAACTTTATTGATACCGCACAATAATTTGGAAAAGCATGAGATATGATACAACATCTTCACGTCCCCAATGTCACACGTAATTGAATTCAAGCTCCAACAAATCAAACCTATAAAATCCTAGTCAGGCTGGAAACTTTTTAATCAATGCAACTTTGCCTTTGATAGCACATATCGCAAAAGTTATCTGATATCAACTACGAGACTCCACCCATGAACTACAAGTCCCTTGGGGCTTTGCGAAACCAGGAAATGAAGAAAACCAGGAAATAAATACAACGTGCTAAGTGAAACCGGCAAACGCAACGCGCTGATTGAGGCTGCCACTTTGGACACCGAGACAACGTGCTATAGGTAAGCGTTTAGAGATTAGAACACAACGCGATAGTGTTGACATCTAATAAGCTAGTGTTTCCCAAAAAAATGTGACGGGCGGTCCAATTTTATTATTTCAGAAAGAGAAGTGAACCGACTTCCAAATTTACTCAGTGCGCCAGCTCGAGGCCCTCCAGTAAGTGCTCCGCATTTTCCCTGATTACACCTAATATGTTTTACCATCCCGACCGCACTAATCGGCGCCCTTCTATCTAGGGTCCAGCTGGCGTTACCATTACACGCACGGCGACCTGGATTAACTCAAGTAAGCACGAATAGGTTATAAAGTGTATCAGTGTCCATTGCCTTTGTCTTGAATGAATATTTGGAATATAATAGGTTCCATTGTGTTTGTTATTGTTTTATATCAGATGGTCCAGTGTCGGTTTTTTGAATAAAGTAATCACACAGGCCTTTAATTCATAGAGGTAAGCAGAATAGAGTTGGAAAGGGGGTAGTAAAAGCTAGTTTACTGGAATAAACTTTCTAAGAAAGGTTCTCTTCTCTTTTCACAGCCTTGGTCCTAATGAGAACTCTTAACAGCACGAGTTTGAAACGTGTAGACTGTATAATTTGAGCCATAAGATTACTCAACTAATTGTGCTAATTGTTAAAAAAAAGTTTTGAAAAATAGTCTATGGCATACTGTGAATAGTGCAATTCCAGTGTAAATATAGTGTGATATTGGTGTATGCATGTGAGTGAATGTTGGGTGAAGTGAATATGAATGTTTTGTGAATAATGTTTCATGAATTTTTTGTGGAATATTGTATATGTTTTGTACAGATGGTGTCCAAAAAAACAAAAAATTGGTGAAAAAACAACCAAAAAAATGAAGCAAAATCAACTATAAATAAATGTGATTTATTCAGAAATAAAAAATTCAATGATGCATATTGTTTAACTCTTATGTCTCTCAGAAAATCAAAGCTGTTTTTGAAAAAAAGTACACAGTATTAGCATTCTTTTGTTAACTTTTGGTCAGTGGCTTGGCCGTGCTGTTGGGAGCTAGGACCCTGTGGTGGTTTCTAGTTTTGATAGCAGGTAGCAAATCCAGTGGAAACAGAGGTAAATCAGATTCTCTAGAATAATATCTTATAGAAGTAGGAACAAGATCCTGCGTCGTATTTTGATTTCTTTGCCTGGTCACCGGTGTTGTATGTTGTGTGAATATTAGAGTGAATGAGAGTATGTCAGAAAGTGAGACCTTCGCATATAGCGAAGAACATATTAAGAAGTTACTAGCTGCTCCCCCACTTTTCGCTTCGGCTTCGCTAAGTACAGCAGCACAAAACCAAAACGAAACTGATAAACTTATCAGATTAAAGAAAAAACAAATTCGCACTGACCTCCATGGTCATTTCCTTCTACAACACTTACGAGCAGGAACAATCCCAGGTGGCCTCCAAATCAAAAACGTGCCTGTAATCTTCATGGAAGACCCGATTTATAAAAAGGGGTATAAATATATAGAAACGAAATGTAGCAGGGACCTTATGGTCCTAACAGTAGAAACTGCTCAAAGCCTATCAAAAGTACAGTTGGAAGAAATTGAACTTCTGGAAACCGCTATTTCAACAAATGAACTGATAACGGATGCAAAATCACATTTGGATAAAGTACAAAAAGAAATTGGAGAATTCAAAGATTACACCACAAACCAAAAAGGTAATCAATTCGAGAAATATAAAAAAAACTTTAATTTGGAAAAAGTTTACCTCTATCTTCAGTTGATTTCTACTCAAGACCAGAATCAAGGAAACATCTACAGGAATATCAGGGTAGGTCCCAAAATAATTTCATTACATTTTCAGATACGTCCTCTTCAGGCAGCGGAAGTGAGGGTGATAACTCAGAACCCCGTAGAAACAATAATAGGAGAGGCTCTTTTCAACACCCCCAACAAGGGTCTTTTTTAGGAAGAGGCCAGACAAAAGTACGAGGCAAAATAAGATACAACCAACAGCCATGGGAGAAGTCAACAAGACGACAACATTACAAGAACTAACAGTGCCGCCAATTTTTTATTTGTCAAACAAGGTATTAACCAAAGAAGAAGAGAGTGTTCTACAGAAAGGTCTGTCATTCGTACCAACTAGAATGACAGATTTTGTTAAATTGAAAACCGAAGCAATAGAATTCTGTCGTAAAAAAATCAGGCTGAAAACGTTTTTCTCTGACAATCCATTCCAACCAATGGCGGAAACAACTGAATTAAAAAACAAATCAGTGTTCTGTCCTCCGACCAACAAAATACCCAAGGAAGTGATCACCACTGACATAATATCGACAGAGAAAATTTCGACCTACCAAAATATCGAGGTAACAATATAGAATACCAGAATATCGACTGCCTATATACAAACAGGTAAGTACAAAAATATTGACTCCAAAATATCGATTGTAAAAAATATAGACTGTTAAACTATCAAATTTTTTAAATGTCTTAAAATTAATTTAAAAGTAATATATTAATAAATATAATTAAGTTAAACATACTTAAAATAATTAAATAAATATAAAATTATTAAATAATTAATGTAAGTTTAAAACACAAAAAAAATTATTTAAATACATATATATATATATATATATATATATATATATATATATATATATATATTACCTACTGGCGGTCGCAAGTAGGTATATATAGTTAGGATTTTTTTGAATAGGGATTTCTGAAAATTCTATGTTGAATAACTTTGGCATTGATGGATGGAATCGGCTGAAATTTTCAGGAAAATGGCACATTTCGTTTCTGAGCGTCCCCTGCAAGTTTGGGGGGGTTTCATCAAGCAGGGGCCGAGAAAAAAGGGGGCCCCAAAACGTGTTTTTAACATTGAGTTTTCCATAGGGCGGTTGGACTCACTTTTAGCCCGAACGGCTGAATGGATTTCCACCAAACTTGGCAAAATTGTAGGGACTGGTACCTCGATGTGCCTTTGCTATGTCTCAAGATATATGCTCCAGTGGTTTTTCTGAAAATTAACTTGAAAAATATATATTGGGCTACATTGGGCTATATATATGTTATAGCCCAAATGTAGCCCAATGTAGCCCAATGTAGCCCAAAGATGGCCACCAGAGACAAAAAAAAACAAATGTAGCCCAAATATCAGCCAGATGTTGCCCAACTATAGCCCAATGACAGAATGTCCCAGAGTGTCCTAAAGAACAACTAGACCGCTAACAGTCTTACTTATGACAAAAGTATAGCACACCTGAAGTCATCTTGATTGGAATAAAGTGTTAACACTTAAAACATTTAATTTGCAAAGGAACAAAATGAGGGGGTTCATTTTGCCATAGAAATTATGATTTTTGCTCAAGAAAGAAAAATTAGGGCACATTTTGAGTGACTTCTCAAATCCTCTTATATTTCATTAAAAAAACATTATGCAGTCTCCCAAGATGGCCACCAGAGACAAAAGAGCCCAAATGTAGCCCAAATATCAGCCAGATGTAGCCCAACTATAGCCCAATGACAGAATGTCCCAGAGTGTTCTAAAGAACAACTAGAATGCTAACAGTCTTACTTATGACAAAAGTATGGCACACCTGAAGCCATCTTGATTGGGATAAAGTGGTAACACTTAATACATTTAATTTGAAAAGGAACAAAATGAGGGGTTTCATTTTGCCATAGAAATTATATATATATATATATATATATATATATATATATATATATATATATATATATATATATATATATATATATATATATATATATATATATATATATATATATATATATATATATATTACCTACTGGCAATAGCCAGTAGGTATATATAGTTAGGATTAATTCCCTATGGGATTTCTGAAAATTCTATGTCTAATAACTTTGGCGTTTGTGGACGGAATCGGCTGAAATTTTCAGGAAAATGGCACATTTTGTTTTTGAGCAGCCCCTGAAAATTCGGTAGAGTTTCGTCAAGGGGGGGCTGAGAAAAAAGGGGGGTCCCAAAACGCGTTTTTCCCATTCATTTTTCCATAGGGCGGTTGGACTCACTTTTAGCTCGAACGGCTGAATGGATTTGCACGAAACTTGGCAAAATTGTAGGGACTGTTAGCCCGATGTGCCTTTGCTAGGTCTCAATATATGTGCTCCAGTAGTTTTTGAGAAATTAACGTTCAAACCAAGATATATATCTGTAACAGCGCTCTGGGCAGCGATCCGGTTCGCTTACTTTTCGCGAAACGGAACTTTGCGCGCAGAAAGCTGATTGGCTCTCCGGTGTCTGTCAACATTCTAAACAGTCCGGAGCGGCCGCCATCTTATCTCTCGGTAGGATCGAGAGAGAAGAGGTGAAAAACGAAGGGGGAATTTATTGAAAGGGTGCAAGGTATACCCCTCTTGACCCCCTAGGATTGTTGTTGGGGTTATTAAAGGGTCCCGTGGGGAAAATAAAAAAAAAAGATTTTTCACGGTAGAAGCGTTTCCCGGGCCGCGAACTGGGCCGCAAACTGGTAGCGAAACGGGAATTCGCCATTTTGTGCTTCGTTTTAATTGTTTAGAGACAAAAATTATCGCCGCACATCGGCCACAATGCATGAATATCGTTGAAAAGTCAGCGATATTCATGCATTATCCAGCAAATGCTCTTAGCCATGTTATCCACCTTCCATTGGATAACAGAAAGCTGATTGGCTCTCCGGTGTCTGTCAACATTCTAAATAGTCCGGAGCGGCCGCCATCTTATCTCTCGGTAGGATCGAGAGAGAAGAAGAGGTGAAAAACGAAGGGGGAATTTATTGAAAGGGGGCAAGGTATACCCCTCTTGACCCCCTAGGAATGTTGTTGGGGTTATTAAAGGGTCCCGTGGGGAAAATAAAAAAATATATATTTTTCACGGTAGAAGCGCTTCACGGGCCGCGAACTGGGCCGCAAACTGGTAGCGAAACGGGAATTCGCCATTTTGTGCTTCGTTTTAATTGTTTAGAGACAAAAATTATCGCCGCACATCGGCCACAATGCATGAATATCGCTGAAAAGTCAGCGATATTCATGCATTATCCAGCAAATGCTCTTAGCCATGTTATCCACCTTCCATTGGATAACAGAAAGCTGATTGGCTCTCCGGTGTCTGTCAACATTCTAAATAGTCCGGAGCGGCCGCCATCTTATCTCTCGGTAGGATCGAGAGAGAAGAAGAGGTGAAAAACGAAGGGGGAATTTATTGAAAGGGGGCAAGGTATACCCCTCTTGACCCCTAGGAATGTTGTTGGGGTTATTAAAGGGTCCCGTGGGGAAAATAAAAAAAAAATTATTTTTCACGGTAGAAGCGCTTCACGGGCCGCGAACTGGGCCGCAAACTGGTAGCGAAACGGGAATTCGCCATTTTGTGCTTCGTTTTAATTGTTTAGAGACAAAAATTATCGCCGCACATCGGCCACAATGCATGAATATCGCTGAAAAGTCAGCGATATTCATGCATTATCCAGCAAATGCTCTTAGCCATGTTATCCACCTTCCATTGGATAACATGGCTAAAAACCGCTCTGTGCGTGAGCTTTTTTTTTTTTTGCTGCGTGACGTTTGTTAACGTTCGATTCGATGGAAATCAGGAAGTGTTGAACACCATTTTGTCACTGCGAGTAAATATTTTGTTATAAATGAATCCTTATTGATAAACATTGTCTGCGCCATCTTGCGTTTTTGTCCAATGCCACAATTTTGTCGTGCACAGCAGCCATTTTAGATGCCTTGACCAGGGCCACTCTCTGCACGCCGTCGATTCTCAGCATGGCTCCCCACCCTCGCACGCATCTCCCCCACGCAATGGTCACCCCCGCTCTCTCTCTCATGCATGGGCCATATACTTCCCCCATCTGCGCTGCTCTTCTCTGAGAATCACACCCTGTGCCCGTTCGACACCTCCCTTTCACCCTATTCACTACCGCACCCTCTGACACTTCTCTTCCTCTGTGTCCGATTGTCCAGGCCGGACCTAGGCTATCACCTAGCCCTGCGGATGTAGTGTATGGCTCCAGCTGTAGAGTATCCAGACATGCCAACCCTCCCGATTCAGGTGTGAGACTACTGATTTCAGTGCTAGTCTTTCGTTTCCCGATTCCTGCAAGGAAAAACCCGGGGGCATATTTCCAACAACTAGCGGTAATTTTTGTCTCTAACTTGTTTAGAGACAATAATTATCGCCGCACATAAACCTTGCTATTAGCAAGGTTTATCGCAAATGCGATAAAAAACGGCCGCAATGCATGAATATCGCTGAAAAGTCAGCGATATTCATGCATTAGTCAGCAAATGCTCTTAGCCATGTTATCCACTTCCCATTGAACAAGCGCATGGTCTTTTAAAGATTTGTGAAGTACTCGGGGCGGCGGTGTGTGTGTGTCCTCTTTCAGGAGCGGGCGGGGGGGCACTGGCAGCAATTTGCAGGCCAGGCAGTGTTCAACACGTGCATCACCCTTTCTCTGCCTGCTATTGCGCTCCATGCTTCGGAAAGGTAAGAAAAAGAACGTGCATTTGAGTTTGAAATGTCCGATCTTGTAGCAGTACACTTGCAAAGCCCACACATGACAATAACCCGATTCAAGGCCCCATTCACCCGATTTTTAAAAAAAATATAGTACTCCAAGACAGTTACATTTTAAAACTTTATTAATATTTAAATATAACGAACGCAACAAAAACTGTAAATATATTTAACCATTTTTTGAAATTAACCAGAACTATAACGATAACAACAACAACAACAATAATATAACTTTTATGCCTAAATTACGCAAACATTTAGCTAATCTGCTAAAGGGGGGAGTCGCCATTTCTTTACAATAATCAATAATGAAAAATCCACATCAATAGGGTTGCCCGTTTTGTCGATGCAGCACTATAGTGCAATATACACAGCACCTGGGGTGTCAA
This sequence comes from Lissotriton vulgaris, assembly GCF_964263255.1. NCBI lineage: Eukaryota > Metazoa > Chordata > Amphibia > Caudata > Salamandridae > Lissotriton > Lissotriton vulgaris. Next base: position 21,179 of record NW_028255375.1, read on the forward strand.
GAGTGAACAGGTGTTTCTTTGTTCCTTAAGATGTTATCTCCGAGAATGCTGATGCATTGGTGTCTGTACACTTCTTTGTCAATTCTGTCAAGATGATAACTGCTTTATAAACAGACGATATCTTTGTTTCATCATTAGTGTTAAGTGTGTCTGAAACTACAGTGCCCTTCTGTTTTTTTTTCTTCAGGCTCTACAGAGTTTTGTGTGTTGTTCTTTTGAGCGACAATTATTCCAGAGGTTTCAGGTTCACTTGTTTTGTTCTGCAGTGAGTTAACAGCTTTAGAGAGTTCATGTTTATTTGCTATGTCCTGCTGTTCGTGAACTGCTTCAGAGACGTCAGCCTCATTTTTTATGTTTCAGTAGATCCTGGACCTGCCCGGCCGCGCCCAAAATGGCGCCGGTGTAAATGGGACTCGTAACTGCTTGTTCTGTACTGGTTGCCCAACTTTGATATCACGAGATACATATGCAGTTTTGAAGCACATGGCGGAGGCTTGTCTGCTGTAGTGGGGCGCCCCTTTATCGTTTCAGTCGCCATTCCGCCCGCTTTTGCTACACTGTGCCTCATCCGCCATTCAGCTGTTTACCGCCCGCTCTTACGGCTACAGCGTCTCGCTCACCATGTAGTTGAGTTGCTCCCACTCTTGCGGTGCAGCGGTAGGCGGCTTCCACAGGACTCTTAAAATGGCGGCCGGCTCTTCGGATTTGGGCCTGGTCCAGTAAAATGGCCCTGGGACACCTTGGAACTCGGACGCTTGTCTGCCAGGGCTTGGGTTCCATTCTCGAAAGCGTCCCCTCAGCCTTGAAGATTGTACAAAAGTCTTGGGCGCCCTCGACTCCCGCAGGCTTCCGGTGGGGAGCGGCTGCCATGATTGCTTGCGGAATGGCCACGACGGAGCTACGAGATGGTGGTGCTCTCATGGTGACGCCAGCTTCAGTCTGAAACATCCAGAAACAAGGTGGGGCTTTCATCGTTTGGGAAAAAAAAAGTTTTAATCCAATGAAAAGTGTTATTTTTAGGTCACATGACCTAGTCTTACATAATTAGGAAAAGAAAAGTAAAATGAACCAATGAAAAGTTTTATTAACAAGTCACATGACCTGTTATGCTTACGTTACGCGCTGCGCGGCGCGCTCTGGATCGTTTCCGGGAAGCTGCGCCTTGCGCACCGGAGCACATCCGGGTGCGCTAACGCGTCGCGTCATATGACGCATTACGCGACAATGCAGGTGCAGAATATAGTCAAAATGTCTCCACCAACCAGCGGTCGGAATTCCACCGCTTTCAGCAGTCCAAAAAGTTCGGTCAAATCTTAAGAGCGGGAGCAACTCAACTACATGGTGAGCGAGACGTTGTAGTCGCAAGAGCGAGCGGTAAACAGCTGAATGGCGGAAGAGGCACAGAGTACCAAAAGCGGGCGGAATGGCAACTAAAACGGTAAAGGGGCGCCCTACGACAGCGTGTCTTCAGGTGAAACGGATTGTGGGACAAGGTCCAGAATGAAAGATTCTTCAAAAGGGAAAAAATTCCGCCGGACCCCGGGAGCCGGCCACCTATGCCGGGGGCGATCTCAGGCCTCACCAGGGCAACACGACTTGGGGAGGGGGCAGGAGCCAAGCGCCCCCTCTCAGTCCGCGCCATCTCACCGCTCCTCGGGAGCCTCCGTCAAGCGGTTTAGGGAGGCACCGTATCACATTGTTTTCCAATGCAGTCAGGTCCACAAATGGACCCCACTACTTTGAATAGTGAAGCTGCAGCAGGTGCAAATAAGGTTTAAACAGTGTTACAAGAACTGCTTAGAACTCTGAAGTATGGCACTCAATAACCAGGACTTATGCCATTTATGTAAGGCAGTGACATGGAAGCAACTCAGGGACAAAAAGCATGAACGAACATTCACGTATGAAAATCTTATTTGGAGAAGGGGTAGAATCCAAACGCCCCCTGCCAGTTCGCGCCACTACACTGTATGTGGAAAATCTGAAGCCATCATTCTACAAACTCTCAACGCTTGTTATCAGTGCATGACTTTCATGCTCGATCGATTGAGCTAGCCGGATCGGGCAATAAAAAGTATAAAATAGTTATGTAAATAGTTATTTAATAAAATGTTTTATTCTGTTTCTTTGGTGGTGTGTTGTGTATATTTATAATATTTGCATAGGGTTTGCCGTTATTTTGGGCGGTGTGGGTGGCGGAGTCGAGCTGTTTTGCAGCCCTCATGGTGTGGAGCTCAATTCATTTCACTATTTTCGTATTTCTCATGAAGGGTTATTCCTAATGTTTGTATTTTACCGAGGTTAAAAAGAGATCGAATTAGTGGTCTACTGATTTTGCTCGATTACTTTTATTTTTTTTGCACGATTTTTCACTATCTGCAAAGACTAAACAGAGTATTGCGACTTTGTGCTTGTTTGTAAATAGAGAATGATCCAAAGAGAACCAATTGTAAAACAGTAAATGCTTGGATAATAATCAATCAAATGGAGAGACAAGCAGGTACGACGGATTACAACAGGGGTAAAGGTCTGCGTTAACTACCCTTCACTATCTGCAAGGAGAGAGTACTACTAAGAGAAAAGAGGGGGGGGGCAGCGTTCAAAGCACATCAGCGTGCATAAACACGAAAACGTTTTTACCTATCACGTACTTGACATTTGACAGCTTTTGATGTTTGCTATTAAAAAACCATTGAAATTCACAGAAAAAACCATAGGTTATACTCCATATATAGTTAGGAATTTGCATTTACAAAACCTTGAAAATTCAATGAAAAAACCATTGGTTTTAGGCCATATATAGTTAGGGATTTGCATTTACAAAACCTTATTTTACTCACACAAAACCATTGAAATTCCATATATAGTTATAAGCGCTAACTATATATCGCGCACCCGCAATCCACTGCTGATGATGTCACATATTACATCATTCATGACATGGTTAGTGACATCACTGATGACATCACTGATGACATCTCAAATGACATCACTGATGACATCACTGAAAACATCTCATTTGACATGACTGATAACATCACTGATGATATCATTCATGTGATAATACGATGAACCTCTTCAGACTCTAATATAACCTTAGATACAATCAGTGTAAACAGACACTCACAGACTGTCACTCATCCATGGAGTTACTCACACACCTAGTCAGTCATGCAAAGAATCAATCACACCTCCATTTCCTCAACTATACAGTTATACAAACTTTACTTATTCAAACATATACTAATACATATTTACTCTATTATACAATCCCTGATACAAGTTCACAATGATCCATACAGCCACTCACACATTCACTGGCTCTTATGCACAGTTATTTATATATGTCAACTCTCACATGTACTGTGTTTTACATATGTACTTACTTTGACATGTAGCACTGAGATATCCATTCACTCACCAATACACTCATGCACACAGTCAACCGCCCATACAGCTGTTTCCACATGCACTTTTGAAACCATACATCGAGTGAATCAACTGCTCACACATCTATGCACAGAGTCACACACCTCCCAGCCACCCACACACACACTCAGTATCCCATACAAATACTTGGGCAACCAATCAATAACCCATATAGTTACTCATATAGCTACTTATCAACACATGCAACAGTTTACAGAACAACCGACATAATGATGCACAAATTAAGACAGTTTAGTCACTAACCCATGCACTCAGTGAGACACATTTAATCACTCACTCATACAGTCAGTCATGCACCTACTAAATCCTTCATCCAGACACTTATATATCCACTCATTCTTCAATATGTAAGAGATATTTTAACTTTACAGAAACATACAGGCACTGGATGTTGTCATCAGTGATGTCATCAGTGATGTCATTTGAGATGTCATCAGTGATGTCATCAGTGATGTCACTAACCATGTCATGAATGATGTAATATGTGACATCATCAGCAGTGGATTGCGGGTGCGCGATATATAGTTAGCGCTTATAACTATATATGGAATTTCAATGGTTTTGTGTGAGTAAAATAAGGTTTTGTAAATGCAAATCCCTAACTATATATGGCCTAAAACCAATGGTTTTTTCATTGAATATATATATATATATATATATATATATATATATATATATTCACTGAAAAAACCATAGGTTTCACACCAGTTATAGTTAGGAATTAGCATTTAAAAAACCTTTGAAATTCACTGAAAAAACCATAGGTTTCACACCAGTTATAGTTAGGAATTAGCATTTAAAAAACCTATTAAATTCACTGACAAAACCATAGGTTTCACACCAGTTATAGTTAGCTGGAAATTTTACTGACATAAAACCATTGAAATTCCCACGTTATAGTTAGTTGGACTCACTATAACTTGCGCGCCTGCAATGCACTGCTGATGACGTCACATATTACATCACTCATGACATGGTCAGTGACATCACTCATGACATCACTGATGACACCATCCAGTGAATGTGTGTCTTTCTGAAAAATAAATTTGTTTTATATATGTATTTGTAAAGGTCGATGGAAGAATAAATGTTTAAATAAGTGTGTAAATGGATGTTTTTTAAAAAAAAATTGGTTGGTTAACTGGCTTATTAAGTGTATCTTAGTGAATACATATATTAGCGAGTATTGTTTAAATATTTAAATGTTTGTATCAGTATTTCTCTTTGTGTATAAGTGGCTGCAGGGGTTGGTGACTGACTCACTGTTTGTATGTGTTTTGAAGACAGCATATGTGCAGGACTGTATGGGTGGATGAGTGTGTATATGTGTGTGTTAGTGAGTGAATGACTGTCTCACTAGTGTCTTCATTAGTAACGACATATGTTTTAATCTAGTATATGTGAGTATTGATGTATATAAGTGAGTATAGTATATATAGTGAGAGATTGTAGGAGTTCCTGTTTAAATAAGTATGTGTTTCTATAAGTGATTGTTTAAGAGAGTAAGTATGTGTAAGTTTCCTTAGAAGTAAGGTGGTAGTGTGTGTATAAATGTATATGCAAATAAATGGATGTTCAATAGTTTATTTGCATGTGTGAGTATGTGTGTGAGTAACTTTTGGATGACTGCTGATGTGTAACAGGATGTATAGGTGTATCACTACATATGATGAGTGAGTATATATATGAGTGACTATATAGAACTGTTGGTGAATGAGTGGATGTGTATATAGATGGTGGAATTACTGAATTGGTTGTTGTTACTGGTTTGGGTATCTCCATTTTTTCGAAAATGTTTGTTTCTATTTTTGAATATGTGTTTCAAGCGTTACATTACACTGAAATTAGGTCTGTCACTCTGTCACAAGGATGGTGTCATCAGTGATGTCATGAGTGATGTCACTGACCATGTCATGAGTGATGTAATATGTGACGTCATCAGCAGTGCATTGCAGGCGCGCAAGTTATAGTGAGTCCAACTAACTATAACGTGGGAATTTCAATGGTTTTATGTCAGTAAAATTTCCAGCTAACTATAACTGGTGTGAAACCTATGGTTTTGTCAGTGAATTTAATAGGTTTTTTAAATGCTAATTCCTAACTATAACTGGTGTGAAACCTATGGTTTTTTCAGTGAATTTCAAAGGTTTTTTAAATGCTAATTCCTAACTATAACTGGTGTGAAACCTATGGTTTTTTCAGTGAATTTCAAAGGTTTTTTTAATGCTAATTCCTAACTATATAAGACCTGAAAGCCCACCAGGAATCTCCAGTATGCGCCAGGGGACTGCATTGCAGAGAGGTGTAATGAAGCCACAACCCTTTTTACACCTCTCTGCAACGCAGCCCCGTGCATGTTTGAAGAGGGGGAACTAATTCCCCTTTCATACTGGGGGCCCATGGGGGCCAATTAGCCCACCTGGAACCTCCAGTATGCGCCAGGGGCTGCATTGCAGAGGTGTAATGAGACTATGCCACTTGTTACACCTCTCTGCAACGCAGCCCACTGCCGCGTTTGCAGAGGGGGAACTAATTCCCCTTGCATACTGGGGGTCCCTGGGGTCAACTAATCCACCAGGAGCCTCCAGTATGCGCGAGGGAGCTGCATTGCAGAGAAGTGTAATGAGGCCACACCCTTGTTACACCTCTCTGCAATGCAGGCCACTGGCGCGTTTGCAGAGGGGGGACTAATTCCCCTTGCATACTGGGGGTCCCTGGATCATATCTGCCCAAACACCGATATTCCGAACGATTGTAAATGACTTTTCTTGAGAAACATTTGGATTTGGATTATCATGCCCTATACTTTTGAATTTTTGAAAGACAGACTTTGAGGATGCTATAAATTACTCGTCTGCCCGAATTGTGTGGGTAAAATTGATACCTAGTCACTTTGAATAAGAATATACTTATGTCTCGTCTAACATTTGGAAGAAATATCTAGTTATATGACAACTGGATACCGACATAACTTGAAGGAAATAAGAACGCCCTGAAGAAGTTCTGTTGTACAGAACGAAACGTTTCGGCTGGCTGTGGTACATAAACTTAAGGAAAATAAAAGCATTTGAATATACCCCAAGATTCAGCGCTTCAATAAGGACTCTAAGTGATATGATTTGATTGGACTCATTGTGAAAGTGGTGCTGTGCCAAACTTTGGAATATTCTCCACTACTCTCTACTACTTACTCTCTCCTACTCCACTACTCTCAAATACTCACTGTCTACTACTCATTCTCTACTACTCTACTACTCTCTACTACTCTCTCTCTACTACTCACTCCCTACTACTCGCTACTCACTACTCCCTACTACTCACTATCTACTACTCTCTACTACTCACTCTACTACTCTCTCTCTACTACTCACTCTTTACTACTCACTACTACTCTCTACTACTCACTCTCTACCTCTCACTCTCTACTACTCTCTACTACTCACTCTCTACTACTCTCTCTCTACTAGTCTCTACTACTCACTCTACTACTCACTCTCTACTACTCACTACTATTCTCTCTGCTACTCATTCTCTACTACTCTCTACTACTCACTCTCTACTACTCACTCTTTACTACTCTCTACTACTCACTTTCTACTGCTCTCTACTACTCACTCTACTACTTACTCTCTACTACTCTCTACTACTCACTCTCTACTACTCTCTACTACTCACTCTACTACTCTCTCTCTACTACTCACTCTTTACTACTCACTACTACTCTCTACTACTCACTCTCTACTTCTCACTCTCTACTACTCTCTACTACTCACTCTCTACTACTCTCTCTCTACTAGTCTCTACTACTCACTCTACTACTCACTCTCTACTACTCACTACTATTCTCTCTGCTACTCATTCTCTACTACTCTCTACTACTCACTCTCTACTACTCACTCTCTACTACTCACTCTTTACTACTCTCTACTACTCACTTTCTACTGCTCTCTACTACTCACTCTACTACTTACTCTCTACTACTCTCTACTACTCACTCTCTACTACTCACTCTCTACTACTCTCTACTACTCACTCTACTATTCACTGTACTACTCTCTACTACTCACTCTCTGCTACTCTCTCTACTGCTCTCTACTACTCTCTACTACTCACTCTCTACTCTCTATTACTCACTCTCTACCTCTCTACCTCTCTCTTCTTCTCTCTCTACTAATCTCTACCTCTCGACCGCTACCTCTCTACCTCTACACCTCTACCTCTCTACCTCTCTCTACACGCACACATATACACATATATGCATATATATATGCATATGCATTTATATATATGTATGTGTATGTATAAAAAAACAACAAAACATTTTTTTTTTAAACAGCTACTTTTAAAACTGTCATTCTTTTTCCCCATGGTACTCTCCCCGGTACGCGCACCGGTGCGCGTACCGGTGCGCGTACCGGGCGCTCACCCCGCGAAAATCAAAAAAAAAAAATTTTTTTTTTGCCCCGCGGGGCCCTTTTATGGCCCCCACATCAAACCTAGGGGGTCAAGGGGGGTCTACTCTGCCCCCTTATGGTCATTTCCCTCTTTGTTTTGGCCACCTCTCGTGTCTCGATCCTACCGAGACACAAGATGGCAGCCGCTCCGGACTGTTTAGAATGTTTACAGACACCCCAGAACCAATCAGCTTTCTGCGCGCAAGTCGCGGTAAGCGCCCGGTGCGCGTACCGGTGCGCGTACCGGAGCGCGGCTATAGATATATATATTTTTTTGAACCTTAATTACTCAAAATCCACTGGAGGACATATCTTGAGACATAGCAAAGGCACATCGGGCTACCAGTCCCTACAATTTTGCCAAGTTTGGTGGAAATCCATTCAGCCGTTCGGGCTAAAAGTGAAATCGACCGCCCTATGGAAATTAACATGGGGAAAACGCGTTTTGGGACCCCCCTTTTATCTCAGCCCCCGCTTGACAAATCCCCCCCAAACTTTCGGGGAAGGACCGGAACGCCGCGAGGCCATTTTCAGGAAATTTTGAGGCAGATTCGTCAACCGGCGCCAAAGTTATTCCAAATAGAATTTTGAGATTTAACATTGAAAAAAATCCTAACTATAACTACCTACCGGCGACCGCCAGTAGGTAATATATATATATATATATATATATATATATATATATATATATATATATATATATTCAATGAAAAAACCATAGGTTATAGACCATATATAGTTAGGGATTTGCATTTACAAAACCTTATTTTACTCACACAAAACCATTGAAATTCCATATATAGTTAGTTGCACTAACTATATATCGCGCACCCGCAATCCACTGCTGATGATGTCACATATTACATCATTCATGACATGGTCAGTGACATCACTGATGACATCACTGATGACAACCTCCAGTGACTGTATGTTTCTGTAAAGTGTAAATATGTCTTACATATTGAAGAATGAGTGGATGTATAAGTGTCTGGATGAAGGATTTAGTAGGTGCATGACTGACTGTATGAGTGAGTGATTAAATGTGTCTCACTGAGTGCATGGGTTAGTGACTAAACTGTCTTAATTTGTGCATCATTATGTCTGTTGTTCTGTAAACTGCTGCATGTGTTGATAAGTAGCTATATGAGTAACTATATGGGTTATTGATTGGTTGCCCAAGTATTTGTATGGGAGACTGAGTGTGTGTGTGGGTGGCAGGGAGGTGTATGACTCTGTGCATAGATGTGTGAGCAGTTGATTCACTAGATGTATGGTTTCAAAAGTGCATGTGGAAACAGCTGTATGGGCGGTTGACTGTGTGCATGAGTGTATTGGTGAGTGAATGGATATCTCAGTGCTACATGTCAAAGTAAGTACATATGTAAAACACAGTACATGTGAGAGTTGACATATATAAATAACTGTGCATAAGAGCCAGTGAATGTGTGAGTGGCTGTATGGATCATTGTGAACTTGTATCAGGGATTGTATAAGAGAGTAAATATGTGTTAGTATATGTTTGAATAAGTAAAGTTTGTATAACTGTATAGTTGAGGAAATGGAGGTGTGATTGATTCTTTGCATGACTGACTAGGTGTGTGAGTAACTCCATGGATGAGTGGCAGTGTGTGAGTGTCTGCATAGGTGTATGAGTGCATATGATAGTGTTGTAATAATGAGTGACTGTATGTATGAGTGATTGTATGGGTGAATGAGTGAATGTGTGTGTAGACGTAGGAATCAGTGAGTGCGTATGTAGTAACTGGTATTGGTGTGTCATGATGTCATCAGTGATGTCATTTGAGATGTCATCAGTGATGTCATCAGTGATGTCATTTGAGATGTCATCAGTGATGTCATTTGAGATGTCATCAGTGATGTCATCAGTGATGTCATTTGAGATGTCATCAGTGATGTCATCAGTGATGTCACTGACCATGTCATGAATGATGTAATATGTGACATCATCAGCAGTGGATTGCGGGTGCGCGATATATAGTTAGTGCAACTAACTATATATGGAATTTCAATGGTTTTGTGTGAGTAAAATAAGGTTTTGTAAATGCAAATCCCTAACTATATATGGTCTATAACCTATGGTTTTTTCATTGAATTTCAATGGTTTTTTAAATGCAAATTTCTAACTATATATGGTCTATAACCTATGGTTTTTTCGGTGAATTTCATTGGTTTTTTAAAAGCTAACATCTGTAGCTGTAAAATGTATTATTCTTTAAATCCCAAAATATATTTAGATATTTATTGATAATTTTTTTTTTAATATTTTTTTCTTCGCTTCTAGTTCGCGAACCGGGAAGCTTTCCGTTAGCTCATCTTGATGCCGCGATCTAGTCCGCGAACCGGTCAACGTTACGTTAGCGGAACAGTGACGCGTCGCGGAAGCGCGACGTATCACGTTATCGCGTAATGCGTCTAATGACGCGTCGCGTTAGCGCTCCCGGAAGTGCTCCGGACCGCGAACCGGAAGCGATCTGGGACGCGGCGCGCGCCGCGTAACGTAAGCGGAACAGGTCATGTGACTTGTTTATCAAACTTCTCATTGGTTCATTTCACTTTTGGTTTCCAAATGATGTATGACTAGGTCATGTGACCTAAAAATAACACTTTTCATTGGCTCAGAACTTTTGTTTTCCCCAAATCATGTAAACCCCTCCTTATTTCCTCACTCTGACTTTCATCTTGGTGAGAGAAAGACCATTTATCTGAAGTTCCACAATGGCTTCCATTCTTGCTGCAGCTGGTGCACCCCCACCACCACCTCCACCTCCTCATAAGAAGAGAGGACCACCTAGTCAAATTATGACTAACAGAGAGGAGGAAGATGAGCAAGAAGAAGAAGAGGACAGAGAGGAACAACAATTTGTCGAAGAGTTGCCCTGGGTTTCTAAACGAAAAACCAGTTTCATCTGGCAGTTTTTCACCATCCCTCCTGGATCAAAGAAAGTGAATGCAAAATATGCCACCTGCCTCATCTGTGATTACAGATTGTCGAGAGGCACAGAAAAGAAGTACAGTATGGGGAACTATACAATGCATCGTCACATGAGCAGGTGGCATCCCTTGAACTACAGCCGGGCTGAGTTAAGGGATCTTGAAGACAATCCGACGGCAACTCCTGTGGCAAGATCTACATCCACATTGTCTTTGACGGGAAGAGAGGCACAAGAGACTGTGCCAAACATCCAACCCAACTTCCAGCATATGAAGTTATCTTGTATTTACTGTGGTGCTATGTTGTCATATGGCAACATGAGTGTCAACCTGATGAACATTGCATTTGAAAATCATAAATGCCCTAATGCACCCAAAAAGTAATTTTTTTTTTTTGCTCCAGTTGAGCCGTTTTGAAAGCCTGTTTTTTGTTGTATCCCCTCCATAAAAAACACAAAAAAAACATAAAACAGTTCTAAAAATACAAAAAAATCAAAAAATGTTCAAAAAATAAAAAAAAAATATAAAACAACAAAAACAAAAAAAAACAGTTCTTTTCAGAACTACCTCCCCTTTCAAACAAAATTGCTAGAATGTTTATCACTCTGGCAAGCTCTATTTCTTTTGGTTCGCTTCAAGTTCGCTGACCGGTTCGCGAACTTTAAGCGAACTAAAAAAATATTTTTTTTAAAAAAAGAAGAGTTAGTATAAGGGAAGTAAACAGAGAATAATGTAAAAAGAAAGACAGCTAGAGAGAGTAAATGAGAGATAGTGTCAATGACATCATCAGCAGTGCATTGCGGGTAAAAAGAGTGGAAAACATTTACCTTATAATTCTTGTTACCTTTTTTAAATATTTTTTCATACTTTCAATCTGTAAAACAAAGAACAAACATTTCAAAAAATATTAAAACATGTATTTAAAAATTAGAAAAGACAAGGGAAAAGGTTCAAAAACAAACAGTTTTTCAACAACTTTGACATTTACAGAAGTCTCTGCTTCTCTACGTCCCCTACACAATACTAAAGATATATATTCGAAAGAAACTGTATCTTGATGTTGCTGAACTGAGGCCTATTTTGGAACATGATGTTTTTCTTGCACTGCTAATGTCTCACAATAGTGATGCAATAGCAGCGCAAAAAAGATGTAAAGCCATCATAAAATTGTGTCTAACATTGTAAATGATTGTTTTAGGATGCAAATAAGATGTGTGCTTTCAAGAGCTTTCTTTGAGGTGAGGCCTCTTTTTTTTTTTTAAAAAAAACACTACCCAGAAGTACAGCACTCTAAGCATTAAAATTGATATTTACAGAACTCAGCTTACCCATATGTACCACACATTTCTAAATGTATATCATAAGGACAAAAAGCATAACATTAATTATACATGTTAAATGGTTTATTTTTGCTGTTCTCAGAATGTATCAAATTTCACTTAAATCAGTGACTTGAAGGTATTCATCATGTAACAGCGGGGAAAAAAAAACACAATCAAAATGACTGTGTTTAAAAAACCCATACAACCTAAGAAATCTGATTTCAAAACTTCTTAAAATTAACTTACTTTCAATGACGTCAAACGATCTCCTATAAACAGCATCCACTCTGTTGTGCTTTAAATATTTTCAGCCCGCCACTTTCTGAAAGAAAACCTCCATCGATACGTGAAATATGTTACATAGAAAAAAAACTTCTCTCATTATATCACATGTTTCCACTAGGCCAAATCATGTTGCCGCGATTCGCAAGTCTTGTAATTCTTCCAATCAAATCCCGACATTTTCTATTCTCGCAACTTTCAAAAATAAAATATTTGAGATTATTTTCACAATCCTGGACTACTAATATCTTACTCTTCTTTGTCACTCATGTTCTCCTTTTCCTATGACACTGATACTGCTTACTATGAAGCAGACTTACTTGCATCAGGTTTATATAGTTGGATTTTTAATCGAGACAGCATTGCAGACTTACATTCCCTCTACTTAAAATTTTGGTTTTAAAAACACCAGGTAAGAATTTTTAAGGTCAAACGGCAATTTTTTTTTGAAAGTTACAACAGAATCATTACAGAATGACCAGCCGTTTCCAGACTTTAAGTAAGCTGTATAATGTCCTGATGTTGTTGATGGACCATCGTGATAGATAATTGCTACAGTAACAAAAGTCCTCCCTGATACTGACAGCTGAGAAGCCACAACATTTTTTATTAAAGTTGACAATTTTGATCCATCAGGCCTACATCGTTGCATCATTAAAATGACATACTGGCCATATCTACGTATAAATAATGTTGACATCATATCACATTTACATTGGCTACACTCCATGTTGTGATCCGCTGCATTTACTAGCTTATTAAAGGACACTGATTTACTGTCTGGCAAAGTTAAATATATAAATCTTTCTGAGTCTACACTAGTAGTACTTGATACCATACAGTTCTCGCAGTCATGCTGCCATTGATAAGAAAGCCCAAACAGGTGATCTACATCTACACCCTCATCTTGCAATATATCAAGCATATACATTAAAAACTCCTGACAATCTTGCTGATTATTTTCAGAGAAGTCTGTTTGACCTGAACATTCATCTAACAGATAACGAACTTCAGACACACTTTCTACTTTTGTTCGATCAGTGCTACATTTCTCTAACACAGAATTCAACAAGCAGCATAAACTTTGTTCTGAATTGAACACAATCTGTTCTTTTAAACTCTCTAGTGAAAAGAGAACATTAACAACGACATTTGCATAGCAGTTGACACCAGAACTGTTTTCAAATTGAAAACCAACAATCTCTTCAACAGTATCCACTTTCTTTCTGCTAACAACTTTCGGTTCATTGACTTTTAGTCTTTTTGCAACAACCTCCCTACTATTACTGCTATTTCTACGTTTCCGGCCTACCACACGTTTCTCAAACAAAGGATATTGAGGCAAATGTGGCGCATACTCTCTTCTTAACCTATTGTATTCCTTAACACAATCTAGATCCGCACAAATGTTTGTGACATCACAGTCAATCAAGTACAATCCCGATAAAGTTCTAACTCGTGACAATGCCACATATGCCATACCCTCCTTGAACACTGAACTGCCAATATTCACCAATGCACAGTCTACACTTAAACCTTGCGATTTATGGATTGTCACCGCATATGCCAAGCAAACAGGAAACTGTTTACGGCGAACATATAAGTCTTTAACAAGCAAAAACCTAGCAGAACAACGAGCAATTATCTGTACTTCCTCAATGCCATCAAATTTAATTCTTAAAAATTCTATTCCATCTCTATTTCTGTATTTCTCAAAATCAACAACATTACCCATTGATCCATTTACCAGACCTCTTTCTACATGTAAATTCCGTCTCAAAATGATTCGGCAATTTAAACACACATTCAGAGTCTTTTCAAAACCCGCTGTCTTAGATATAGTCTTCTCTAATGAATCCAATTTTGATTTCAAATTGTCTGACAAAATAATTGTTGATCCCATATGCTCTAATTTGTCGATAGCTTCAAGTTTCACAATCTCTTGCTTTTCTAAATTCAACATTTTGTTGTTGAAGATGGCACATTCTGCAAGAGTTGGCATGAGACATATCCCGGATTTCTTCTCAGTAATTTTCTGAAAAATATTCTCAGGCACAATCTCTTGTTTGGGATATAAATTTGACAGTAATCGTGCATTTAAAGCTTCTTTCCCATGCTCGGTCACTTTTCCAATTCTAATATCTTGTAGAATATTCTTGTAATCTTCATCCTTTGCCTGACGCATATTTTGATGCAGTTCTGCATAATTGAAGTTTAACCATATATTGACGTTGCCAATGCTCCCTAGGCACTTCCTGGTATCTTCATGCGTGAGTATTTTGAACACAGGTTGACCTTTTACTGGTGTCAGCTGTAGAAGATCTCCGAAAACAATGATGTGTTTCCCACCAAATAAGACATCATATTCAGTTTTAAGTACTTCTTGCATTCTCAAATGCACAAAGGCAAGCATGACATTGGAAACCATGCTTACTTCGTCAATGATAAGTAGTTTCATTTTCCTCAAAACTCTTGAAACTTCACAGCAAGCATCTCCAGATAACTTGTTGTATTGTAATTTGTTGTCATGCTCCACCGGCAGCATCAGTAGACGATGCAAAGTAATACCTTTAATATTATGTGCTGCCAGTCCAGTAGGAGCGGTGACAACACAAGACAGCGATGACTCAGTCCTTTCCTGCAAATAACAAGAGATTGCTTTAATGAGGAAACTTTTTCCAGTTCCCGCTTCTCCACTCACGTACAGTCGGACAGGCTTCAACGACGTACATGAGCACTCTTTCTTCTCATGACTTAATCCGTGCTCAATTTCCTTGGTAACTTCATCATATATTTTCCACTGCTCAACGTTGAGTTGTTTTTCCAAGTCTTGTAAGTTAACTGAATCCTCCTGAGCATGTGCCATGGCTCTTTCTACTTCATTCATAGCAGTGGCAGCTTCATTTTCGATAATAGGTCCTCCAAGTGGATCTTGACTCAATGAAACAGAACTCTGACTGTCCTGAGAACTGTCTCTGGCAATCTCGGCTGCAATCGTTGCTTCCTGCTCAATTTCCAAAGTTAGCATTTCTTGATATTTAGAAAAAGCAGGACATTCTATGGACTCCTTGGCTGCATTGAAAGAGTCTTCGTAACAGAGGAAATCTCCAAGCAGTTCCTCTTCTGCACGGCAAGGCTTGAAAAGTTGCAAAAGTGCTAAATAGAAAAACTCCTTTTTTTCTGGAGATTCGCCACTCAATTTTCGATGGTTTACTAATTGGCATTTTCTTTGCTTGACCAGGCATCCCTCACTTCCAATTACAGCATACACTCCTTTCTCAATATCTTCTTTGATGTTCCTCTTGAATATATAATTTTGGAGAACCTCATATAGACAAACATTCTCAAGGTGACTGCTTCGATTTGGATAATATGTATCCAACATGTTGGTCTTCAAAATGTCGGTACTGTTTGGTTCCTTTTCTGCCAAATACTCAATTTCCCGAACAGGTTTTAGAACTCGATTTCGCGTTGCAGCAAGACCAAGACTCGCCCAAACGAGACTCCTGGATTTGGCATAGAGACTTGCTGAAGACAATCGATCAGAACATTCGTAAGCTCCGATTTCTCGATGCGACAACATCTTCAGACTGAAACTGTACAACTTCTTGCTGAGGCTCTTTTCATGGGAAATGTCCTCCCACATATCCTTCAGTTCGGTCTTTTCTTTTTTGGTGATGTAAGATGTCACATACCGAGCCACAGCCATACAGTTGTCAGCCACAAACTGTATATCCATGTTGGCATTCCACATGGACAAAATCACTGGGTTGTAGTCATTGATGTACTTGGACTCTTCATTCCTTTTCAAATTGTATGTATTCTTGGGTGATTTCCTCGTCACATTATGTCGCAGCGAAGACATCAAACTGTTCACTCTTCCTTTAGAAATCACCGGTCGTGGAAAGTTGAAACGACATTTGGTGTAGAACTTGTCCTTGTTTCTGAATTTACGACGACAGTACTTTCCACAACGATGGCTTTGGAAACGTAGAACTTGTTCTCTTAGACTTTTCTTCTCCGTTGCGTTTGGAACAGCACACGTAGAATACTGTTCGATGAAATTCATCACTAAGTCATCCGGATCTGTTCCAAATTTAGGTGCATCCTTGATCCACAGCAACATATGTATATGAGGGGCACCTCTTGCTTGGTACTCCTTTCTCCAGAAGAAATCCAACACCTCTCCAAGAGGTGGATTCTTTTTATTTGTGATGAAAGACATCATAGCTTCAAATCTATGATTGAAGTACCTGCATACATTCACAGGATCCAAAGAACACAGTTCTCCAGGTGTCTTGAATTCAATGTTTTCAATATTTCCATTTGCCTCTCGTAGAAATTCAAGTAAGTCTTCCCAGCCATACTCGGCACAGCTCAGAGTGAGGAACCATGTTGGAGTTCCTAAGTTCCTCAGCATACATTTTAAATCACCATGACGACGGTACCAGTACTCATTAGTACCACGCTGACACGCCATGAGATTAATCAAGTGAGAATCCAAAATACTGTCTTGGACATTGACTTTATGCATAAAGTCACTTGCCGAGATGTTTCGCATCTGTATACCACTTTTTAAGATGTGGTTCACTGCATATGACAGTCCAGACAGATCGCTTTCAAACAGGAGATGAAACAAATAGGGAATGCATTGCCGAAACCTAGGATCTTCTGCATACAATCGTAAAGTCCGGTATTCAGATGCAGGAATTTGATGAGGTCGCTCATCATATCTTCCTCCTTGACCTGTGGGAAATAGCTGTGGGAAACACCGAGCTTCCAAACTTTCCTCCCAAACACTAATGGGACTCCCTTTGGCTTGTTTCATTTGAAACAACTCAATAGCATTCCCCATGACTTCCTTGGAATGCAAAGGATGAACACTATAATGTTCATATATTTCTTCACTTTTAGAGGCCTCTACTTTCTCAATTTGGCCTGCACACAAATCGCTATCCTCTTCATCACTTACTTCCTCTTCTGCAACATATACATTCTTATAGTACTTATTATTTTTCTTCAAATACACTGTTGCCTTTTTGACTTTCCTAACATCCACTAAATCTTGCCATATTTTCTTATTCTTTGTCGGAACCCCATTAACCAAGATAACCAGAGGTTCCTCTTCCACTTTTTCTATTCCAATTGTGTTAATGTTTTTCTTCAAATCTAGAGGCAAATAAACAACTCTCCCCTTTAATCCTCTCTGTAAATCTGCTGGAGGCAACTTCCCTGTCTTTGGCTCCATTCTTACAATAGCCTGAAAGGGATGGATACTTTGAATCAAAATAGATTCATAAGTATTTAAATCCTTCAATTCAGAAGGAATCTCAACCAATTCCAGATTATTATGAACTGCCCTAGCAGGCATCTGGTTTTGGTTTAATTTATTACAACAATAAGTACACACACGTTGATCCGATCCCAAATCAAAATAATTTTCTACCATCAAGTATGTGGCAAAATCCTTCCATTCTCTATTATTTTCCCTTTCACTTTTTGCATATAAATCTACTACCTTAGTCTGATTCTTATAATAAGTGCGTCGACAACATACACAAGTGAAATTAGGCCTCTCACTTGATTTCATCTGAAACGTGGCAATTTCCTTCTGAAAATTATCTGTACTGGAAACCTGTACATTATCTTCCACATTACCCTCTACTTCAGGGTCAATTTGAACATTCTCATCTTTACTACCAAAGTAACAAAACTCAATTTCTTCACAAATATTCTTCACATCTATTTCAGAACCATGCAAAAGAGCAGCACATAATTGTTTAAGCATAATTGCTGGACTCTTAGCATAATACAACATTCTCACTAATTTTCTCACTTTATTATGATGCACTGCTAGCATCCTGAAATGATGAAAAACACTCTGGCATACTCTCCTGGAAAGACAAGCCAGTGAATGACCACGCAAACCTGTCATTTGTCTCACTCTGCAAGGATCTAAATCTTGCAACAACTTCATTTTCTGCTTCAAACTTTTCTTATTAAATGTCCGTATAAAATCACAAAGCAAATTGATGGAAACCTGTCGCACACTGCAAATAGAACTACACTTCCAAATGTACACAGGACCCTTAGGACGTCTTCCTAAAACCTCATCACTTAGCGCCTCTTCTGTCTCTGTTGTCACAAGTTGTTCTTTTTCAACTGGACAACCATCCTTCACTTCATAAGCTCGACCACTGATGTCAACTGCATGCACCAAATCATTATCCTGAAAATAAGTCTCCTCATTAAAAAATGCCTCAGAACTTGAACTACTATCATGCACAGAGTTATCTCTTCCTCTACCAGTAACATTTGTGATGGGTCTCTCCTTTCCATTTAAATTACTTTTCTTTTTGTGAACTGAAACATTTTTTTGAGCAAAACTTTTTTTACTACAAATATTTCTTAAGAATTATTTCGTGCTCTTACCCGGACCTTTCTTGGTGTTTTGACAAGTATTTGGGGAAGAGGACTGCTGCAATAAAACATCATCCTGCTGTCTTTGACGTTTTCTAGCCTTTCGTATTCGACTTTTGGAAGGCATTTTCCAAACTATGAAAGAATCTGCAGTTGAATCTGTGGAAAAATATAATATAAAATGTTATTAACCACTATTACCAAACAGTAAATAAATAACAGTCATCTAAAACTTAATGCCGTACTAATTATTTAACATAGCAAATATTTTCCACCAGCACTGCATCACAAAAATGACACTCAATGGTACAAAACAGGCATACAACACTCATAAATCACTCCCTAATATTTTTAATCATTAATTCAGGATGACGATAAGATGTAGCCTATCTAAAGATTTGTTTAGGCCCTGATCTTTAGACTGGGGTGAATGTGTGTCATTGATCCACATTCAGTCCATCACCTGTTTTGTTTATTTGAGGTGAGGCCAACACATGGTTGCAGATAAGATTTTCACTGAAAAAAACCAAGGTAAAAAAACATGTGAAGGCCTACCAATGAAGTAAATCATTAAATGAAAACCAATACATTTCTGGAAATATGCACTACTAGTGCTTCATAAGATGTTTTGGGTCATATTTATAAGTTATTTGAGTATCTAGTATGCTATTTTACGTTCTTCATGGTGCAAATTTATTGTAAATACGCTCCCACCTGCGGTTGGCAAATTTAGATTTTGATTATGGGAGTTAGATAGGCATGTTAATAATTTCCCAAAAATGGTGTATAACCCCAAACAACCTTTGAAGCAAATGCTCTTAGCCATGTTATCCACCTCCCATTGGATAACATGGCTAAGAAGTGCTTGCAAATGTGATAAAAAAAAGGCCGCAATGAATGAATATCGCAGAAAAATCAGCGATATTCATGCATTTTCCAGCAAATGCTCTTAGCCATGTTATCCACTTCCTATTAAATAACATGGCTAAGAACTGCTCAGGGCCCCATGAGGAACGCTTTCCATTTAAAAAGGGAAAAATAACATCAAAGACACTAAAATGCCTTCTAAATATGAACCCAAACAACCTATGAAGCAATGTGAAAAAAAACTGCCGCAATGCATGAATATAGCAGAAAAGTCAGCGATATTCATGCATTTTCCAGCAAATGCTCTTAGCCATGTTATCCACTTCCTATTAAATAACATGGCTAAGAACTGCTCAGGGCCCCATGAGGAACGCTTTCCATTTAAAAAGGGAAAAATAACATCAAAGACACTAAAATGCCTTCTAAATATGAATCCAAACAACCTATGAAGCAATGTGAAAAAAAACGGCCACAATGCATGAATATAGCAGAAAAATCAGCGATATTCATGCATTTTCCAGCAAATGCTCTTAGCCATGTTATCCACTTCCTATTAAATAACATGGCTAAGAACTGCTCAGGGCCCCATGAGGAACGCTTTCCATTTAAAAAGGGAAAAATAACATCAAAGACACTAAAATGCCTTCTAAATATGACCCCAAACAACCTATGAAGCTCTAACAGTACATATCCTGAAATTTAATTGATTTCAAAATTCGTTTTTAAACACAACATATAAATCAATTGTATACCTGCATTCATGAAGAAATGACTAAAAATGTCCTTGAGACACATGAAAGTGTTTTCTGGAATGCCCAAGCACCATTTTTGGGACACTATTAACATGGCTAGGTAACTCCCATAATGAAAATCTAAATTTGCCAAGCACAAGTGGGAGCGTATTTACAAGACACTTGCCCCATGAGGAACACTTTACATTTTGAAAGGTAAACATAACATCGCAGAAAAGTCAGCGATATTCATGCATTTTCCAGCAAATGCTCTTAGCCATGTTATCCACTTCCTATTAAATAACATGGCTAGGAACTGCTCAGGGCCCCATGAGGAACGCTTTCCATTTAAAAAGGGAAAAATAACATCAAAGACACTAAAATGCCTTCTAAATATGACCCCAAACAACCTATGAAGCTCTAACAGTACATATCCTGAAATTTAATTCATTTCAAAATTCGTTTTTAAACACAGCATATAAATCAATTGTATACCTGCATTCATGAAGAAATGACTAAAAATGTCCTTGAGACACATGAAAGTGTTTTCTGCAATTCCCTAGCACCATTTTTGGGACACTATTAATATGGCTAGGTAACTCCCATAATCAAAATCTAAATTTGCCAAGCACAAGTGGGAGCGTATTTACAAGACACTTGCCCCATGAGGAACACTTTACATTTTAAAAGGCGAACATAACATCTTAGACACTCAAATACCTTATAAATATGGCCCAAAACAACCTATGAAGCTCTAGCAGTACATATACAGAAATGTAATTGATTTCTTAAATCGTTTTTAAAAGCAACATATCTGTTTCAGCTTACATAACAGACCATGAAATGGGCTCCATGTATCACAATATCTTGTGTTACTGCATGCCAGAATGTTACACCAAATATGCAATTACAATTCCTCTATGAAACTAATTCTATTAGTATATCACTAGAGACAAAACCACATTTTGTAAACACAGCTTTTTCCATCATTTTCTCCTTAAATCATACTATTCTCTATCTAAATTAAATAAATCTTTTCTCACCTTAGCAAATATTTTTTGAGTTTTGAAAACAGTCTCAGAAATACACCAAATTGTCTTCAGCAGAAGAAAAAGGATGCACTCCAAAGGCTGCAGCTATTGAAAGCACAGAAATACAGATATTCATTTCACATATCTCTCATATTAGCCAATCATTCCTCTTCCCTCACTTTTTTCAAATCAAAACCCTTCCCCCCTCTGCCCTGTCTGCCTTGTTTCCATAGCAACCACCTCCTGGAAGACCTCTCATGTTTGCAAATTCACACAACAATGTTTCAATTGAACTCTGAACTCTCAGTGCACCTGCGTATCCAGTGCAATCTTTCATTAAATGTTTCTTCCTTGACCATTCAAATTACATCTTTCAAGGAACACATCCATGCACCCTAACGTTCTGTTTTCAGAAATGGAAATGCACCAATCACTGCTAATGAATCATTAGCATTGTAAATCCACAGTTTTTTTTCTATTGAAACTCCTACTGTTTCAACTGCCCTTTCATTACCACATTTCATCTGACTGCAGAACAACATTCTCCCACCATGTTTAAGGTCTGGATTGTTGGACATAGTTACATCCACTGGGCTCAAAGGTATGCTGAGAGCAGAAATTTACCTAACCTCAATTTACAAGATGTGGAAATTAAGTGGTTGGGCCAAAGAGGATTAAAATGTCACCAATTGATACCATTGGTGAAAACCTTTATGCATTTGCCAAAACCTGACCTGTTAATAGTGCACTGTGGAGGTAATGATTTGGGCACTTTGACAGGGGTAGGTCTGGAAATGCTTTTAAAGGACACCTTGGAGCAATTAATGGCACTTTTTCCTCAAACTGCCTTGGTATATTCCAATATATGCCAAAGACAGAAATGGAGGTGGTCCAACCAATTTTGTCCACAAATTGAAAAAGCGAGGAAGCATGTAAACAAATCTGTTTCAGCTTACATGAGAGACCATGGAATGGGCTCTCTTTACAACAATAACTTGCGTTACTACATGCAAGATATCTACAGAGGAGATGGAGTTCACTTCTCAGATGAGGGCAACAGAATTTTCATTCTGAATTTAAGACTGTGCATTGGTACCTACTTATAAGTACCTAAATGTACCATAAACCCAAAAGCTCTTCTCAGAGCTACCCTACATCTGATCACTCACAATTATTATTTTTCTCTAACTTTTTTCACTAATTTTCCACAAAATTCGCTCCCAGGAGCGCTACCCGGTTCGCTAACCGAAAGCTAACCTCGCGGAATTTTTTAAAAAAAAGTTTTTTTTTCCGCACATATAAGCCTCCTCAGCCACGCTCAGAAAACCTAGGGGGTCAAGATAAGTCTACCATGACCCCTTCTACCCATTCTAAACATTATTTGCCCTCCATCTTGTATCTTAATGCGACCGAAACACAAAATGGTGGACTCCCGTGACGCTTAAGGTTCGCTAACCGGGCCGCTTCCCGGAAAGCGGTCCAAAAAAAAGGTGGGAAAGTAATTTACAGAAAAACGACTAGAGACACTCTCACCAAATATACATTAGCTCATACTACATAACAATCCCTTCCATTCTCACAAATTTCATTGAAATTTCATTTAGCCATTTAGCCTGTAGACCTCTCCAAGTACCGTGAGGTAAATTACTTCACAAAACACATCTGAAGTGTTGGAATTGACAACCAATGAAAATGTTACTTTCATTTTCTACTTTTATTACCTGACATTTGATTGGTTATATACCTGTATATATATAAAGGGAGAGAAGGAAACACAGCCATTTTGACTACTACTTGTTGTTGTATATATCATTTAGAATATCAATAATAACATCAACTTGTTTCTAAAGGTAAGTTGTTATTTTTAAAACTGAAGTATATTGTGCACTATAAGTAAATATGGTAAACTTTTTCAGATAGTTATATACTATCCCTCTGTAAGAGTTAGACATTGAGAAAGGCTTCTTTATTATAATTATGGACTGATTTAGGTTTCTGTGGTATAATTATAAATTTACTTAGGCTTCTTCACAGGCACTTTTTAATAGTACTAATTCACGCCTGAAACCATACAGTGCCCATAGATTACTTCTCTGGTATAAACTCACAAGTGCCTGTCTGAACTTAAACCCAACAGTGCCCTATCTCTACTTATATATTTATTTTTTATGCAAATTACAGCAATAAAATGGAAGGTGAGCAGAATGTTTCCTTCGAAATTGTTCTGGAGACCAACACAGAAAAAGAAATTGAGGACAATGAAGACTCTGATTTCATGGATCAATCACGGGACCATGAATTAGTTCAATGTGTGGAATCAGTGGATCATTTACTTCATTATGATGACGGTCAAATGTTTGAACTTATGTTCACTGAACAAGAACACATATCAGACAGTGAAATGCTAGACGTTCTATTAAATTTCGAAAAACAATCCGAAAAATAAAATTATATGTAATATTAAAAAATTGTTTGAGTCTTTAATCATTTTTATATGTAATTCATAAAGTAGTTAAATGTAAGAAATGTTATTAAATTTTGAAACACAATCACAACAATAAAAAATTGCTGAAAAAATAAAAATATTAAAAAAAAATCAACAAAACCAACAAATAATTAACATACAGTATTAGAAAAGTCTTTCATTCTTTTATCCATAAAGTTCGCTGCCCAGAACGCTTTCCGGTTCGCGAACTTGGCGCTTACCACGCAAAAAAAAAATTTTTAATTTTTTTTTTTTGGACCCTCCTAGGCCCTTTTAAAACCTCCACATAAAACCTAGGGGGTCAACGAGGATCTACTATGCCCCCTTATGGTAATTTCCCCCTTTGTTTTGGCCTCCTCTTGTCTCTCGATCCTACCGAGAGACAAGATGGCGGCCGCTCCGGACTGTTTAGAATGTTGACAGACACCGGAGGGCCAATCAGCTTCGCATCGCAAAGTTCCGATACGCGAAAGGTTCGCTAACCGGATCGCTGCCCGGAGCGCTGTTACAGATATATATCTTGATTTAAACGTTAATTTCTCAAAATCCACTGAAGCACATATATTGAGACCTAGCAAAGGCACATCGGGCTAACAGTCCCTACAATTTTGCCAAGTTTCGTGAAAATCCATTCAGCCGTTCGGGCTAAAAGTGAGTCCAACCGCCCTATGGAAATTAACATGGGAAAAAGGCGTTTTGGGATCCCCCTTTTTTCTCGGCCCCCCATCCACAAAACCCCCCCAAATTTTCAAGGGCTGCTCAGAAACAAAATGTGCCATTTTCCTGAAAATTTCAGCCAATTCCGTCCACAAACGCAAACGTTATTAGGCATAGAATTTTCAGAAATCCCATAGGGAAAAAATCCTAACTATATATACCTACTGGCGACCGCCAGTAGGTAATATATATATATATATATATTACCTACTGGCGGTCGCCAGTAGGTATATATAGTTAGGATTTTTTCCCTATGGGATTTCTGAAAATTCTATGCCTAATAACTTTTGCGTTCGTGGACGGAATTGGCTGAAATTTTCAGGAAAATGGCACATTTTGTTTCTGAGCAGACCTTGAAAATTTGGGGGGGTTTTGTGGAGGGGGGGCCGAGAAAAAAGGGGGGTCCCAAAACGCCTTTTTCCCATGTTAATTTCCATAGGGCGGTTGGACTCACTTTTAGCCCGAACGGCTGAATGGATTTTCACGAAACTTGGCAAAATTGTAGGGACTGTTAGCCCGATGTGCCTTTGCTAGGTCTCAATATATGTGCTTCAGTGGATTTTGAGAAATTAACGTTTAAATCAAGATATATATCTGTAACAGCGCTCCGGGCAGCGATCCGGTTCGCGAACCTTTCGCGTAACGGAACTTTGCGATGAGAAGCTGATTGGCCCTCCGGTGTCTGTCAACATTCTAAACAGTCCGGAGCGGCCGCCATCTTGTCTCTCGGTAGGATCGAGAGACAAGAGGAGGCCAAAACAAAGGGGGAAATTACCATAAGGGGGCATAGTAGATCCTCGTTGACCCCCTAGGTTTCATGTGGAGGTTTTAAAAGGGCCTAGGAGGGTCCAAAAAAAAAAATTTTTTTTTGCGTGGTAAGCGCCAAGTTCGCGAACCGGATAGCTTTCTGGGCAGCGAACTTTATGGATAAAAGAATGAAAGACTTTTCTAATACTGTATGTTAATTGTTTGTTGTTTTTCTTGTTTTTTTTTGTTTTCTTTATTTATTTATTTTTTTTATTATGATTGTGTTTCATACTTTATTAAATTTTCTAACATTTCATTGTCAGAAATGTCATAATTTATTATAGGGTGTAATTGTTTTTCATTTTGAAGCAAGTTGTCTACTGCTTCAACACATTGTAGAAGTTCGTGGTCTCTACTGTCATCCATAAAGTCATCAAGTTTGTCTTGGCTGCTCTCCTTCAGTTCAATCGAAAATGAAACTTGCTGCTCGCCTTCCATTTTGCCTGAAATTTGGATTAAAAAAATATATATTAGTAGAGATAGGGCACTGTTGGGATTAATTTTAGATAGGCAGTTTTTATCAGTGAATTTATCTTTTGGCAGTGTATAGTATGAGAGTGGAAATAGGACTAAAAAAAAGTGTATGTGATTTAACCAAGACACTACTACTACAGAGGGATAGTGTATATGTAGCAGAAAAAGTCTACTATATTAAGTCATAGTGCACAATATATTAAATTATAACTTACCTTCACAAAGAAGTTGAAGTTTTTTGAAGCTTTTGAAATAGGAGGTACAACAAGAAGTAGTAGTCAAAATGGCTGTGTTTCCTTCTCTCCCTTTATATATATACAGGTATATAACCAATCAAATGTCAGGTAATAAAAGTAGAAAATGAAAGTAACATTTTCATTGGTTGTCAATTCCAACAATTCAGATGTGTTTTGTGAAGTAATTTACCTCACGGTACTTGGAGAGGTCTACAGGCTAAATGGCTAAATGGAATTTCAATGAAATTTGTGAGAATGGAAGGGATTGTTATGTAGTATGAGCTAATCTATATTTGGTGAGAGTGTTTCTAGTCGTTATTCTGTAAATTACTTTCCCGCCTTTTTTTAGGACCGCTTTCCGGGAAGCTGCCCGGTTAGCGAACCTTAAGCGTCACGGGAGTCCACCATTTTGTGTTTCGTTCGCATTAAGATACAAGATGGAGGGCAAATAATGTTTAGAATGGGTAGAAGGGGTCATGGTAGACTTATCTTGACCCCCTAGGTTTTCTGAGCGTGGCTGAGGAGGCTTATATGTGCGGAAAAAAAATTTTTTTTAAAAAAATTCCGCGAGGTTAGCTTTCGGTTAGCGAACCGGGTAGCGCTCCGGGGAGCGAATTTTGTGGAAAATTAGTGAAAAAAGTTAGAGAAAAATAATAATTGTGAGTGATCAGATGTAGGGTAGCTCTGAGAAGAGCTTTTGGGTTTATGGTACATTTAGGTACTTATAAGTAGGTACCAATGCAGAGTCTTAAATTCAGAATGAAAATTCTGTTGCCCTCATCTGAGAAGTGAACTCCATCTCCTCTGTAGATATCTTGCATGTAGTAACGCAAGTTATTGTTGTACAGAGAGCCCATTCCATGGTCTCTCATGTAAGCTGAAACAGATTTGTTTACATGCTTCCTCGCTTTCTCAATTTGTGGACAAAATTGGTTGGACCACCTCCATTTCTGTCTTTGGCATATATTGGAATATACCAAGGCAGTTTGAGGAAAAAGTGCCATTAATTGCTCCAAGGTGTCCTTTAAAAGCATTTCCAGACCTACCCCTGTCAAAGTGCCCAAATCATTACCTCCACAGTGCACTATTAACAGGTCAGGTTTTGGCAAATGCATAAAGGTTTTCACCAATGGTATCAATTGGTGACATTTTAATCCTCTTTGGCCCAACCACTTAATTTCCACATCTTGTAAATTGAGGTTGTGTAAATTTCTGCTCTCAGCATACCTTTGAGCCCAGTGGATGTAACTATGTCCAACAATCCAGACGTTAAACATGGTGGAAGAAGGTTGTTCTGCAGTCAGATGAAGTGTGGTAATGAAAGGGCAGTTGAAACAGTAGGAGTTTCTAAAGAAAAAAAACTGTGGATTTACAATGCTAATGATTCATTAGCAGTGATTGGTGCATTTCCATTTCTGAAAACAGAAAGTTAGGGTGCATGGATGTGTTCTTTGAAAGATGTAATTTGAATGGTCAAGGAAGAAACATTTAATGAAAGATTGCACTGGATACGCAGGTGCACTGAGAGTTCAGAGTTCAATTGAAACATTGTTGTGTGAATTTGCAAACATGAGAGGTCTTCCAGGAGGTGGTTGCTATGGAAACAAGGCAGACAGGGCAGAGGGGGGAAGGGTTTTGATTTGAAAAAAGTGAGGGAAGAGGTATGATTGGCTAATATGAGAGATATGTGAAAAGAATATCTGTATTTCTGTGCTTTCAATAGCTGCAGCCTTTGGAGTGCATCCTTTTTCTTCTGCTGAAGACAATTTGGTGTATTTCTGAGACTGTTTTCAAAACTCAAAAAATATTTGCTAAGGTGAGAAAAGATTTATTTAATTTAGATAGAGAATAGTATGATTTAAGGAGAAAATGATGAAGAAAGCTGTGTTTTTAAAATGTGGTTTTGTCTCTAGTGATATACTAATAGAATTAGTTTCAAAGAGAAATTATAATTGCATATTTGGTGTAACATTCTGGCATGCAGTTACACAAGATATTGTAATACATGGAGGCCATTTCATGGTCTGTTATGTAAGCTGAAACAGATATGTTGCTTTTAAAAACGATTTAAGAAATCAATTACATTTCTAGATATGTACTGCTAGAGCTTCATAGGTTGTTTTGGGCCATATTTATAAGGTATTTGAGTGTCTAAGATGTTGTGTTCGCCTTTTAAAATGTAAAGTGTTCCTCATGGGACAAGTGTCTTGTAAATACGCTCCCACTTGTGCTTGGCAAATTTAGATTTTGATTATGGGAGTTACCTAGCCATGTTAATAGTGTCCCAAAAATGGTGCTAGGGCATTCCAGAAAACACTTTCATGTGTCTCAAGGACATTTTTAGTCATTTCTTCATGAATGCAGGTATACAATTGATTTATATGCTGTGTTTAAAAACGAATTTTGAAATGAATTAAATTTCAGGATATGTACTGTTAGAGCTTCATAGGTTGTTTGGGGTCATATTTAGAAGGCATTTTAGTGTCTTTGAAGTTATTTTTCCCTTTTTAAATGGAAAGCGTTCCTCATGGGGCCCTGAGCAGTTCTTAGCCATGTTATTTAATTGGAAGTGGATAACATGGCTAAGAGCATTTGCTGGAAAATGCATGAATATCGCTGATTTTTCTGCTATATTCATGCATTGTGGCCGTTTTTTTCACATTGCTTCATAGGTTGTTTGGGTTCATATTTAGAAGGCATTTTAGTGTCTTTGATGTTATTTTTCCCTTTTTAAATGGAAAGCGTTCCTCATGGTGCCCTGAGCAGTTCTTAGCCATGTTATTTAATAGGAAGTGGATAACATGGCTAAGAGCATTTGTTGGAAAATGCATGAATATCGCTGATTTTTCTGCTATATTCATGCATTGCGGCAGTTTTTTTTCACATTGCTTCATAGGTTGTTTGGGTTCATATTTAGAAGGCATTTTAGTGTCTTTGATGTTATTTTTCCCTTTTTAAATGGAAAGCGTTCCTCATGGTGCCCTGAGCAGTTCTTAGCCATGTTATTTAATTGGAAGTGGATAACATGGCTAAGAGCATTTGCTGGAAAATGCATGAATATCGCTGATTTTTCTGCTATATTCATGCATTGTGGCCGTTTTTTTCACATTGCTTCATAGGTTGTTTGGGTTCATATTTAGAAGGTATTTTAGTGTCTTTGATGTTATTTTTCCCTTTTTAAATGGAAAGCGTTCCTCATGGGGCCCTGAGCAGTTCTTAGCCATGTTATTTAATTGGAAGTGGATAACATGGCTAAGAGCATTTGCTGGAAAATGCATGAATATCGCTGATTTTTCTGCTATATTCATGCATTGTGGCCGTTTTTTTCACATTGCTTCATAGGTTGTTTGGGTTCATATTTAGAAGGTATTTTAGTGTCTTTGATGTTATTTTTCCCTTTTTAAATGGAAAGCGTTCCTCATGGGGCCCTGAGCAGTTCTTAGCCATGTTATTTAATTGGAAGTGGATAACATGGCTAAGAGCATTTGCTGGAAAATGCATGAATATCGCTGATTTTTCTGCTATATTCATGCATTGTGGCCGTTTTTTTCACATTGCTTCATAGGTTGTTTGGGTTCATATTTAGAAGGTATTTTAGTGTCTTTGATGTTATTTTTCCCTTTTTAAATGGAAAGCGTTCCTCATGGGGCCCTGAGCAGTTCTTAGCCATGTTATTTAATTGGAAGTGGATAACATGGCTAAGAGCATTTGCTGGAAAATGCATGAATATCGCTGATTTTTCTGCTATATTCATGCATTGTGGCCGTTTTTTTCACATTGCTTCATAGGTTGTTTGGGTTCATATTTAGAAGGTATTTTAGTGTCTTTGATGTTATTTTTCCCTTTTTAAATGGAAAGCGTTCCTCATGGGGCCCTGAGCAGTTCTTAGCCATGTTATTTAATAGGAAGTGGATAACATGGCTAAGAGCATTTGCTGGAAAATGCATGAATATCGCTGATTTTTCTGCTATATTCATGCATTGTGGCCGTTTTTTTCACATTGCTTCATAGGTTGTTTGGGTTCATATTTAGAAGGCATTTTAGTGTCTTTGATGTTATTTTTCCCTTTTTAAATGGAAAGCGTTCCTCATGGGGCCCTGAGCAGTTCTTAGCCATGTTATTTAATAGGAAGTGGATAACATGGCTAAGAGCATTTGTTGGAAAATGCATGAATATCGCTGATTTTTCTGCGTTATTCATGCATTGCAGGCCTTTTTTTATCACATTTGCAAGCATTTCTTAGCCATGTTATCCAATGGGAGGTGGATAACATGGCTAAGAGCATTTGCTTCAAAGGTTGTTTGGGGTTATATACCATTTTTGGGAAATTATTAACATGCCTATCTAACTCCCATAATCAAAATCTAAATTTGCCAACCGCAGGTGGGAGCGTATTTACAATAAATTTGCACCATGAAGAATGTAAAATAGCATACTAGATACTCAAATAACTTATAAATATGATCCAAAACATCTTATGAAGCACTAGTAGTGCATATTTCCAGAAATGTATTGGTTTTCATTTAATGATTTACTTCATTGGTAGGCCTTCACATGTTTTTTTACCTTGGTTTTTTTTCAGTGAAAATCTTATCTGCAACCATGTGTTGGCCTCACCTCAAATAAACAAAACAGGTGATGGACTGAATGTGGATCAATGACACACATTCACCCCAGTCCAAAGATCTGGGCCTAAACAAACCTTTAGATAGGCTACATCTTATCGTCATCCTGAATTAATGATTTAAAATATTAGGGAGTGATTTATGAGTGTTGTATGCCTGTTTTGTACCATTGAGTGTCATTTTTGTGATGCAGTGCTGGTGGAAAATATTTGCTATGTTAAATAATTAGTACAGCATTAAGTTTTAGATGACTGTTATTTATTTACTGTTTGGTAATAGTGGTTAATAACATTTTATATTATATTTTTTCACAGATTCAACTGCAGATTCTTTCATAGTTTGGAAAATGCCTTCCAGAAGTCGAATACGAAAGGCTAGAAAACGTCAAAGACAGCAGGATGATGTTTTATTGCAGCAGTCCTCTTCCCCAAATACTTGTCAAAACACCAAGAAAGGTCCGGGTAAGAGCACGAAATCATTCTTAAGAAATATTTGTAGTAAAAAAAATTTTGCTCAAAAAAATGTGTCTCTTAACAAAAAGAGAAGTAATTTAAATGGAAAGGAGAGACCCATCACAAATGTTACTGGTAGAGGAAGAGATAACTCTGTGCATGATAGTAGAAGGAAACAACAGTTTAGGGACATTCGACAACGAATGTTCCGTAATAGGATATTAGTTAATTTATTGAAAAATATTAAAAAGAAAGGCCAACAGAAAGCGGCATTTTATAGGAAGAAGAAAAATGTAGAGAAAATTATTGATCATGCTTTTGAAATCAAGCGAAAGTTGTTTATTTTGGTAATCAATAGAATTAGGAAACTAAGCAAGGTAATTTCTGATTTCAAAACAAAAAGTAGATGGAAGAGAGTAGTAAATCGTACTAACTTTTGTGAAGTTTTTTCTGGAGAATGGATGCATAGTTCAAGTTCTGAGGCATTTTTTAATGAGGAGACTTATTTTCAGGATAATGATTTGGTGCATGCAGTTGACATCAGTGGTCGAGCTTATGAAGTGAAGGATGGTTGTCCAGTTGAAAAAGAACTACTTGTGACAACAGAGACAGAAGAGGCGCTAAGTGATGAGGTTTTAGGAAGACGTCCTAAGGGTCCTGTGTACATTTGGAAGTGTAGTTCTATTTGCAGTGTGCGACAGGTTTCCATCAATTTGCTATGTGATTTTATACGGACATTTAATAAGAAAAGTTTGAAGCAGAAAATGAAGTTGTTGCAAGATTTAGATCCTTGCAGAGTGAGACAAATGACAGGTTTGCGTGGTCATTCACTGGCTTGTCTTTCCAGGAGAGTATGCCAGAGTGTTTTTCATCATTTCAGGATGCTAGCAGTGCATCATAATAAAGTGAGAAAATTAGTGAGAATGTTGTATTATGCTAAGAGTCCAGCAATTATGCTTAAACAGTTATGTGCTGCTCTTTTGCATGGTTCTGAAATAGATGTGAAGAATCTTTGTGAAGAAATTGAGTTTTGTTACTTTGGTAGTAAAGATGAGAATGTTCAAATTGACCCTGAAGTAGAGGGTAATGTGGAAGATAATGTACAGGTTTCCAGTACAGATAATTTTCAGAAGGAAATTGCCACGTTTCAGGTGAAATCAAGTGAGAGGCCTAATTTCACTTGTGTATGTTGTCGACGCACTTATTATAAGAATCAGACTAAGGTAGTGGATTTATATGCAAAAAGTGAAAGGGAAAATAATAGTGAATGGAAGGATTTAGCCACATACTTGATGGTAGAAAATTATTTTGATTTGGGATCGGATCAACGTGTGTGTACTTATTGTTGTAATAAATTAAACCAAAACCAGATGCCTGCTAGGGCAGTTCATAATAATCTGGAATTGGTTGAGATTCCTTCTGAATTGAAGGATTTAAATACTTATGAATCTATTTTGATTCAAAGTATCCATCCCTTTCAGGCTATTGTAAGAATGGAGCCAAAGACAGGGAAATTGCCTCCAGCAGATTTACAGAGAGGATTAAAGGGAAGAGTTGTTTATTTGCCTCTAGATTTGAACAAAAACATTAACACAATTGGAATAGAAAAAGTGGAAGAGGAACCTCTGGTTATCTTGGTTAATGGGGTTCCGACAAAGAATAAGAAAATATGGCAAGATTTAGTGGATGTTAGGAAAGTCAAAAAGGCAACAGTGTATTTGAAGAAAAATAATAAGTACTATAAGAATGTATATGTTGCAGAAGAGGAAGTAAGTGATGAAGAGGATAGCGATTTGTGTGCTGGCCAAATTGAGAAAGTAGAGGCCTCTAAAAGTGAAGAAATATATGAACATTATAGTGTTCATCCTTTGCATTCCAAGGAAGTGATGGGGAATGCTATTGAGTTGTTTCAAATGAAACAAGCCAAAGGGAGTCCCATTAGTGTTTGGGAGGAAAGTTTGGAAGCTCGGTGTTTCCCACAGCTATTTCCCACAGGTCAAGGAGGAAGATATGATGAGCGACCTCGTGAAATTCCTGCGTCTGAATACCGGACTTTACGATTGTATGCAGAAGATCCTAGGTTTCGGCAATGCATTCCCTATTTGTTTCATCTCCTGTTTGAAAGCGATCTGTCTGGACTGTCATATGCAGTGAACCACATCTTAAAAAGTGGTATACAGATGCGAAACATCTCGGCAAGTGACTTTATGCATAAAGTCAATGTCCAAGACAGTATTTTGGATTCTCACTTAATTAATCTCATGGCGTGTCAGCGTGGTACTAATGAGTACTGGTACCGTCGTCATGGTGACTTAAAATGTATGCTGAGGAACTTAGGAACTCCGACATGGTTCCTCACTCTGAGCTGTGCCGAGTATGGCTGGGATGACTTACTTGAATTTCTACGAGAGGCAAATGGAAATATTGAAAACATTGAATTCAAGACACCTGGAGAACTGTGTTCTTTGGATCCTGTGAATGTATGCAGGTACTTCAATCATAGATTTGAAGCTATGATGTCTTTCATCACAAATAAAAAGAATCCACCTCTTGGAGAGGTGTTGGATTTCTTCTGGAGAAAGGAGTACCAAGCAAGAGGTGCCCCTCATATACATATGTTGCTGTGGATCAAGGATGCACCTAAATTTGGAACAGATCCGGATGACTTAGTGATGAATTTCATCGAACAGTATTCTACGTGTGCTGTTCCAAACGCAACGGAGAAGAAAAGTCTAAGAGAACAAGTTCTACGTTTCCAAAGCCATCGTTGTGGAAAGTACTGTCGTCGTAAATTCAGAAACAAGGACAAGTTCTACACCAAATGTCGTTTCAACTTTCCACGACCGGTGATTTCTAAAGGAAGAGTGAACAGTTTGATGTCTTCGCTGCGACATAATGTGACGAGGAAATCACCCAAGAATACATACAATTTGAAAAGGAACGAAGAGTCCAAGTACATCAATGACTACAACCCAGTGATTTTGTCCATGTGGAATGCCAACATGGATATACAGTTTGTGGCTGACAACTGTATGGCTGTGGCTCGGTATGTGACATCTTACATCACCAAAAAAGAAAAGACCGAACTGAAGGATATGTGGGAGGACATTTCCCATGAAAAGAGCCTCAGCAAGAAGTTGTACAGTTTCAGTCTGAAGATGTTGTCGCATCGAGAAATCGGAGCTTACGAATGTTCTGATCGATTGTCTTCAGCAAGTCTCTATGCCAAATCCAGGAGTCTCGTTTGGGCGAGTCTTGGTCTTGCTGCAACGCGAAATCGAGTTCTTAAACCTGTTCGGGAAATTGAGTATTTGGCAGAAAAGGAACCAAACAGTACCGACATTTTGAAGACCAACATGTTGGATACATATTATCCAAATCGAAGCAGTCACCTTGAGAATATTTGTCTATATGAGGTTCTCCAAAATTATATATTCAAGAGGAACATCAAAGAAGATATTGAGAAAGGAGTGTATGCTGTAATTGGAAGTGAGGGATGCCTGGTCAAGCAAAGAAAATGCCAATTAGTAAACCATCGAAAATTAAGTGGCGAATCTCCAGAAAAAAAGGAGTTTTTCTATTTAGCACTTTTGCAACTTTTCAAGCCTTGGCGTGCAGAAAAGGAACTGCTTGGAGATTTCCTCTGTTACGAAGACTCTTTCAATGCAGCCAAGGAGTCCATAGAATGTCCTGCTTTTTCTAAATATCAAGAAATGCTAACTTTGGAAATTGAGCAGGAAGCAACGATTGCAGCCGAGATTGCCAGAGACAGTTCTCAGGACAGTCAGAGTTCTGTTTCATTGAGTCAAGATCCACTTGGAGGACCTATTATCGAAAATGAAGCTGCCACTGCTATGAATGAAGTAGAAAGAGCCATGGCACATGCTCAGGAGGATTCAGTTAACTTACAAGACTTGGAAAAACAACTCAACGTTGAGCAGAGGAAAATATATGATGAAGTTACCAAGGAAATTGAGCACGGATTAAGTCATGAGAAGAAAGAGTGCTCGTGTACGTCGTTGA